>NC_074668.1:73585135-73751877 GCF_029448725.1 Salvelinus fontinalis | reverse complement strand
CCAGTGGAGAGAGGGGAACCGGCCAGGCAGAGACAGCAAGGGCGGTTCGTTGCTCCAGAGCCTTTCCGTTCACCTTCACACTCCTGGGCCAGACTACACTCAATCATAGGACCTACTGAAGAGATGAGTATTCAATAAAGACTTAAAGGTTGAGACCGAGTCTGCGTCTCTCACATGGGTAGGCAGACCATTCCATAAAAATGGAGCTCTATAGGAGAAAGCCCAGCCTCCAGCTGTTTGCTTAGATATTCTAGGAACAATTAGTAGGCCTGCGTCTTGTGACCGTAGCGTACGTGTAGGTATGTACGGCAGGACCAATTCGGAAAGATAGGTAGGAGCAAGCCCATGTAATGCTTTGTAGGTTAGCAGTAAAAGCTTGAAATCAGCCCTTGCGTTAACAGGAAGCCAGTGTAGGGAGGCTAGCACTGGAGTAATATGATCAATTTTTTTGGTTCTAGTCAGGATTCAAGCAGCCATATTTAGCACCAACTGAAGTTTATTTTGTGCTTTATCCGGGTAGCCGGAAAGTAGAGCATTGCAGTAATCTAACCTAGAAGTAACAACACTATGGATTCCTTTTTCAGCATCATTTTTGGACAGAAGGTTTCAAATTTTTGCAATGTTACGTAGATGGAAAAAAGCTGTCCTTGAAACAGTCTTGATATGTTCATCAGAAGAGAGATCAGGGTCCAGAGTAACGCCGAGGTCCTTCACAGTTTCATTTGAGACGACTGTATAACCATCAAGATTCATTGTCAGATTCAACAGAAGATCTCTTTGTTTCTTGGGACCTAGAACAAGCATCTCTGTTTTGTCCGAGTTTAAAAGTAGAACGTTTGCAGCCATCCACTTCCTTATGTCTGAAACACAGGATTTTAGCGAGGGTAATTTTGGGGCTTCACCATGTTTCATTGAAATGTACAGCTGTGTGTCATCCGCATAGCAGTGAAAGTTAACATTATGATTTCGAATGACATCCACAAGAGGTAAAATATTTAGTGAAAACAATAGTGGTCCTAAAACGGAACCTTGAGGAACACCGAAATTTACAGTTGATTTGTCAGAGGACAAACCATTCACAGAGACAAACTAATATCTTTCCGACAGATAAGATCTAAACCAGACCAGAACTTGTCCATGTAGCCCAATTTGGGTTTCCAATCTCCCCAAATTGAATGTGGTGATCGATGGTATCAAAAGCAGGACTAAGGTCTAGGAGCACGAGGACAGATGCATTTCCTCGGTCTGACGCCATTAAAAGGTCATTTACCACCTTCACAAGTGCAGTCTCAGTGATGATGGGGTCTAAAATTAGACTGAAGCATTTCGTATACATTGTTTGTCTTCAGGAAGGCAGGGAGTTGCCGTGCAACAGCTTTTTCTAACATTTTAGAGAGGAATGGAAGATTCGATATAGGCCGATAGTTTTTTAAATATTTTCTGGCTCAAGGTTTGGCTTTTTCAAGAGGCTTTATTACTGCCACTTTTAGTGAGTTTGGTACACATCCGGTGGATAGAGAGCCGTTTATTATGTTCAACATAGGAGGGCCAAGCACAGGAAGACACAAACCCACCAAAAATCTATTTTAATTCCAGGTTGTAAGGCAACAAAATAGGAAAAATGCCATGGGTGTGAATACTTTCGCAAGGCACTGTATTACAGATTTCTTGTTGCTATGGTGGATAAAGAGAGACAAGGAACAACTGCCAGGAACCGATATTGTAACACACGCACATCAAGCTACACCCCCAAGTTGCAAATGTAATTTTTCTTAATGAGCAGCAGAAAATGGGCAACAACGGGTGAGTTCAGCCCCTCCTTAAGTCATTATTTGTTTGGACATGTGGCCGTCCCAACCGTGATTATGGATAATCATGAATGAATTGTGAGTAATGATGAGTTAGAAAGTTACAAAGGCACAAAGATCATACACCCCCCATAAATGCTAACCTCCACTGTTATTGGTGCTGTTGTTGTAGCTTCTGCAACCTTCTCACTCATCATTATTCATGATTCATTCATTATTTTTCTTTATCACGGCATTATGAGTCATTTAGAAGTGTTCAGAAATCATATTTTCTCACATGTAAAGAATAATTAAGGATACATAAAAATACTGCAGTCCTCATTCACTATTTAATTGCTATTTGGCAAACATAACCCAAAACTGCCACGCCCTGATCTGTTTCACCTGTCCTTGTGCTTGTCTCCACCTCCTCCAGGTGTCGCCCATCTTCCCCACTTATCCTCTGGGTATTTATACCTGTGTTTTCTGTCTGTCTGTGCCAGTTTGTCTTGTTTGTCAAGCGTACCAGCGTTTGTCCTGTCAGCTCCGGACTTTTCCCAGCCTCTCTTTATCTCGTCCTCCTAGTTTTTGACCTTTGCCTGTCCTGACTCTGTACCTGCCTGCCTGACCACTCTGCTTGACTCTGAGCCTGCCCGCCGTCCTGTACCTTTGTTCCACCTCTGGATTACTGAACTCTGCCTGACCCTGATTTTGCCTGCCGTCCTTTACCTTTGCTCCTACGCTGGATTATCGACCCCTGCCCGCCTTGACTTGTCATTTGCCTGCCCATGGTTACAATAAACATTGTTACTTCACACAGTCTGCACTTGGGTCTTACCTTGATACCTCATAAAAACAGAACCAAAACAAACTACAAATACAGCCAATGTATTTGTAGAGTCCCAAGCTTGATGTAGTCATTGCTTGCTAGGAATATGGGACCAAATACTAAACCTTTGACTACTGTAATACACTATAATTGAATTTGTCCAAGTACTTATGACTTCTTCAAATGGGGGGACTTGATACATAAAGTGCTTTCATTTCTAAATGGTAAAACAGATACAGTATGTATAAAAATAGTAAAATAAAAGGTAGCATTCTGTACTGTCACCTTGTATGAAACATTTGATCTCCAATTCAAAATGCTGGAGTATAAAGCCAAATATTATTTTTTTACTTCACTATCCAAACACATATGGAGGTGAGTGTGCATAATGTAGGACAACACACCAGAGAAAGGGAACATAATTATGGTACACTATGTCATGATGTGGCCCCTCACTCACTCTTTCCTACACCCAGATTCTGTTATCTCAGGTCATAAATTCCTGGCAGAGACTCTCTTCCCCTTTTCATGCAGAGAGAGAGATCACAGAGTGAACAAAGGATTTCACATGGCCGAACTCCTAAATCCCCAAAATGGGAAAATGAATGTCCACTTGTGAGAATGTGGAAAGGGTCCGTGGACACTTACGGGACAATTATGTTGAGTATGTTTCATTTGAGGTCCTCACGAAGGACAGGAAACACACATAACTATATCTCTGAATGTGTACATTTCTCAATTAGGGTGTTTGCATCTAATTCTTGTATAAAATGAATGAGTAAAGATGAAACTATTTGTGAAATTATGTAATGTGATGTTAACCTTTCATTTCGACAGGATTGTATTCCCTGTAAAGTTTAACTAGTCCCCGGCCACGCCCCATGACCACAGGCATGATCTGGCTCGTGCAACCGCCTTTTCTATTGTTACGAATAAAAGCCCCTCCTGAGGAAATCCTCTTCAGACCACGCATACCTTGGTGTAAGCTGAAGTGGCACAGGTTTGAGTACCAAGACTAAGCAAACCCACAGTGTGAGCTGTGATTGTGAATAGGTAAAACTACCCATACTTCGGTGTAAGCTGAGGTGGCACAGGTTTGAGTACCAAGACTATGCAAACCCACTGCAGGAGCTGTGATTGCGGATAGTTGAGTACCAAAACTATAAAACTATATCACGTGGAGCATCGGCTACACGACTGGAAATGTTTAAACTCTGAGACTATCGATTCCGAAAGAATAAGAGCAAATCTTAGATACGAAACTAGTCTGCAGCTAGAAATGACGTAAACCGAGGACGAGAATACCGACAACCGCCGAAACATCTATATTATGAGAATATTTCGGAATGGTACTCTGAAGTATCCATCCTAACCATGAAATACTTTGATTTTCAGGGAAACAGAAAGAGAGAGAGAGACTCAGATGAACTCTCCAGCAGACGGACCGGATTCCAACAGAGAAGACAACAATGACATGCACCATAAATATGTACTTACAATTATTCCCGAATGAACGGCCGTTCATGTGTGAATGATTAGCATTTCAATGTATATAATTATAGACTGTGTAATGAATCGATTTTGTCTTTCCCGCTCTTTCTCTGTCCACACCCCGTTCCCTTTGTCCACCAAGCCATTATATTGTTTTAGCCCACTAGGGAATCTTCCTAATCATTGTTAGTAACCAATATCTACTGTTTGTTTATGAATTTCTTTGATTATTTAGTTAATTAGTAAATACATTATTAAGCCAAATGGTGTATGGATGATTTATAGTTAAGGCTGGGTTCATGGAGATAACCAACAATTTACGATGTTCAGATGAGACTGGCTTGAGGTAAAGAATAATTAATTAATAGAAGACCAATCAAAAAATTAAGGATTTTCCGTGGTGCCCCGACTTCCTAGTTAATTAAATGTACATGATTTGTTTAATCATGTAATAATAATGACAGAGAATTGATTTTATAAAAAAACAATCTTCACGTTTAACGACAACTACATATACAATTGTTTATATTGCAGCTCAAACTCAAGTGGATTACGGGTTAGCCATGCATTTCTGTAATGGTGAAATCACAATACGTGAAGTACTGTAGATGTATTTACATGGCAATTACTCTTTCAACTAGGGACAAAGCAAGCACCTGTCAACTTCTTCTTAATAGGGGGCGCCATTTCCACTTTGGGAAAAAATTGTGCCCAAATTAAACGGCCTCGTACTCTGTTCTTGATCATATGATATGCACAGTATTATTACTATTGGATAGAAAATACTCTGAAGTTTCTAAAACTGTTTGAATTATATCTGTGAGTAAAACAGAACTCATTTGGCAGGCAAACTTCCAAACAGGAAGTGAAAATCCTGAAATGGGTCTCTGTGAAGGGCTGCTCATATTCAATTGCCTTGTATTTATGGATATGTATGCACTTCATACGCCTTCCACTAGATGTCAACAGGCAGTAGAACGTTGAATGAGGTGTCTAGCCTGATGTGGGACCGAATGAGAGCTTTTGGAGTGACAGGTCAGCCATATTGGCAGTATTTTGCTGCGCACCTGGGAGCACCATATCATTTTCTGCAATGCGCTAGGTAGACACGAAGAAATGCTCCGTCTGGGACGTTATTGGATACATCTGAGAAAAACATCCTAAAGATGGATTTTCAACTGAGTTTGACCAGTTTATTCGACTTTTAGTATGACTTTTGGAATTTTTCGTTCCATGCGCTAAACGTTCATGGACACGTGAGCACCATTATGCTAGCCAAAGTTGCTAATTCGACAGAAGAAATGGACATTCTAAAACAAAACAACGATTTATTGTGGAACTAGGTCTCCTGGCACTGCATTCTGATGAAAGTACATCAAAGGTAAGAGAATATTTATGATGTTATTTCGTGTTTTTGTTGAATATGTTGACTCCAACATGGCGGAGAATGGCTGAGTCCTGTCTCAGATTATTGTATGCTGTGCTTTTTACTAAAGTTATTTTTTTAAATCTAACACAGCGGTTGCATTAAGAACCAGTGTATCTTTAATTATATGTCCAACATGTATTTTTCAGCAAAGTTTATGAGTTTTTCTGTTAGATTACATGACTCTCCAAAATTTCTCCGGATAATTTGGAGCATTTTTGCGCCATGTTCACAATGTAAAACCAGGATTTGTAGCTATAAATATGCACATTTTCGAACAAAACCTAAATGTTTTGTATAACATGATGTTATAAGACTGTCATCTGATAAAGTTGTTCAAAGGTCAGTGATTCTTTTTATCTCTATTTGTGGGTTTTGTGAAAGCTATCTTTGCGGTGAAAAAATTGCATTGTGTTTTGGGCTATTGTGGTGAGCTAACATAAATATATGTTGTGTTTTCGCTGTAAAACATAAAAAAAATCGGACATGTTGGCTGGATTCACAAGATGTTTATCTTTCATTTGCTGTACTACATGTATTTTTCATAAATGTTTTATGATGAGTATTTATGTATTTCACGTTGCTCTGTAATTATTCTGGCTGTTTTGGTGCCATTTATGATCATGGCACCAATGTAAAACCAGGATTTGTAGCTATAAATATGCACATTTTCGAACAAAACATAAATGTATTGTATAACATGATGTTATAAGACTGTCATCTGATGAAGTTGTTCAAAGGTTAGTGATACATTTTATCTCTATTTGTGGGTTTTGTGAAAGCTATCTTTGCGGTGAAAAAATGGCGTTGTGTGTTGCGCTATTGTGGTGAGCTAACATAAATATATGTTGTGTTTTCGCTGTTAAACATTTAAAAAATCGGACATGTTGGCTGGATTCACAAGATGTTTATCTTTCATTTTCTGTATTGGACTTGTGATTTCATGAAATTATATTATATGATATTCTCTGTGGCGCTAGGCTAGGCTATGCTAGTCAGCGTTTCTGAGGAGGATCCCGGATCTGGGATGGTGACTCGGTAGAGGTTTTAACATCTAGTAGCCTCGCAACAAGCAACAGCATTGTGGATGGGATTGAGGTTGGGCTACTTTTTCTGTTTTAACTTCTTGAGAATACAGGGGGTGCTGTTTTCGCATTAGCATAATTTGTTCTACAGATTAAACTGCCTCTTATTCAATTATTGCTCTTACTATATGCATATAATTAATACCATTGGATAGAAAACAATCTATAGTTTCTAAAACCGTTTCAATTTTGTCTCTGAGTGAAACAGAAGTCATTTGACAGCACTTTCCCTGACCAAGAAGAAGAATGCAAGATGTGTATGCTCGCTTCAACGCTCTGCCTATATATGGTCACGCCACCTATGACCCGAAACACACTTCATTCGTCTTCCTCTGGGTGTCAAGAGGACGTCAGAGGAGAACTTTTTTGTTTATCTTGTACTGACGTGAAATAAGACCTATTTCTTTGGTGTGACCGACAACTTCCGGTTCTCTGAATCGTGCGATTTGGAGGTGCGATTGTCTACTGTTTTGCTGCCGTTACGGATGAAAACTATCTCCGTCTCGAAGTTTGTTTGATACATGTGACCATATCATCGTAATGTATGTTTTTTCAATATAGTTTAATCAGATTATTTGAATTTTTTCGGGAGTTTTGCCGTGTTCCGTTCTGTGACTTCTTTTACTTTGGACAGATCCGTGCCAGTCGACCAGTACCTATGCTAAATGAAGAGGGAAAGTTGCCATTATGAATGGATTGAACGACTCATCAGGACTAAGGACCTCTTGATCAACATTCTGATGAAAGATCAGCAATAGTAAGACCCAATTTACGATGTTATTTCATATATCTGTCGTGCATGTGAACTGGTCGTGGGCGCCCAGCTGGTTCTGGCTGGCGTGGCTATGCTAATTTAGCGCTACATTTTGTTTCGCTATAAAACATTTAATACATCTGAAATATTGTTTGGATTCACCAGATGTTGGGCTTTCAATGTCTGTACGCTGTGTATTTTTCTGAAATGTTTTAAGATAAGTAATTAGTTATATGACGTTGGTCTCTGTAATTGTTCTGGCTGCGTCGGCACTATTTCAGATTGCAGCTGCAATGTAGAACTGTGATTTATACCTGAAAAATGCATATTTTTCAAAAAAAAACTATGATATACCATAAATATGTTATCAGACTGTCATCTTATCTTATTAACCAAGAAACAACCTCATCAGATGACAATCTGATAACATATTTATTGTATAGCATATGTTTTTTTCAAAACATTTGCATATTTCAGGTATAATTCATAGTTTACATTTCAGCTACAATCAGAAATTGCACCGAAAGCAGCCATAATATTTACAGACACCAACGTCAAATACCTAATTACTCATCATAAAACATTTCTGGAAAATACATAGTGTATAGCAATTGAAAGACAGGCATCTTGTGATTCTAGACCAGGGGTGTCAAACTCATTCCACGGAGGGCCTAGTGTCTGCAGGTTTTTGGTTTTTCCTTTCAATAAAGCCCTAGACAACCAGGTGTGGGGAGTTCCTAACTAATTAGTGATGTTAATTCATCAATCAAGTACAAGGGAGGAGCGAAAACCCGCAGACACTCGGTCCCCCGTGGAATGAGTTTGACACCTGTGTTCTAGACAATATTTCCGATTTATTAAATGTTTTACAGCGCAAACAAAATGTAGCGTGATATTAGCATAGCAGCAATAGCAAGAAAAAGTTGGGCGCCCACGACCAGTCAACATGCACGACAGATATATGAAATAACATCATAAATTGGCTCTTACTTTTGCTGATCTTTCATCAGAATGTTGAACAAGGTGTCCTCTGTCCAGATGAGTTGTTGTTTGGATTCAGAATGGCAAATTTCCCTCTTCATATAGCATGGGCACTTGCCAAGTGACACGGATTACTTCAAAGTCAACAAAGTTAGAAAACGGAACACGGCAAAACTCCCGAAAAAGTTTCAATAATCTGATTAAACTATATTGAAAAAACATACGTTACGATGATATGGTGACATGTATCAAATCAAATCTAAGACGGAGATGTTCGTCTTTCATAACCACAGCTAAACAAGCCATTTCCGTGTCCTCTTTCGCGCGCTCCAGAAACAGGATATGGACGGTCACGTCAAACAAAGATATTTTATTCCACCTCAGACCAAGGTAGACACAAAATTTCTTCTCTCACCGCATCTAGACAGCCAGGGGAAGGCGTAGGAAGTGTTTGTAGACCCCTACGTCACACACCCATGTATAGGCATGAGGTTGAACAGAGGATAGATTTCTGACATTTCACTTCCTGGTCAGGAAAAGTGCTGCAGAAGGAGTTCTGTTTCACTCAGAGAAATAATTCAAACGTTTTTAGAAACTAGAGTGTTTTCTATCCAATATTAATAATAATATCCATATTGTACGAGCAAGAATTGAGTAGGAGGCCGTTTGAAATGGGCACGATTTCACTGGCTACTCAACACTTTGCCTTGCAGCCATAAGAAGTGTTAAGCTCCTCACATATAAAAACCATGAAGACTGCCGGAAAGGCTTGAACGCAAGATTGTAATTTTGATGACTCACACGTTGAGCCTACTGTACATGGTAAACTAGTGCGTACTACTTCACGTTTTAGTATGGAAAAGGTCTGAGGATTTTTCTGCAATATTCACAACATATTGACACAATTATAATCTTGATAGAATAAAAATCTAATTTAACCTTTCTAGCGCAGGCGTTCGGCTAGTGGAACCCCTCGATAACATTCCGCTGAAAAGGCAACGCGCAAAATTATAAAATATTTTTAGAAATATAAAACTCATCACACATTAGCTCTCGTTCCAGTGCTTTGCTACAGACAATGGAATTCTCTGGTTGGAACATTATTTATGATTTATGTTAAAAACATCCTAAAGATTGATTCCATACATCGTTTGACATGTTTCTACGACCTGTAACAGAACTTTTCAATTTTTTCTCTGGACGTAGTGCCCATGAAGATGGATTACTGGGCTGAACACGCTAACTAGTGGCTATTTGGACATAAATGATGGACTTTATGGAACAAATCAGTCATTTATTGTCGAACTGGGATTCCTGGGAGTGCATTCTGATGAAGATCAAAGGTAAGTGAATATTTATAATGTTATTTCTAACTTCTGTTGACTCCAACATGGCGGATATTTCTTTGGCTGGATTGGGCTCAGAGCGCCATACTCAGATTATGCTTTTTCCGTAAAGTTCTTTTGAAATCGGACACAGCGGTTGCATTAAGGAGAAGTATATCTTTAATTATGTGAATAACACTTGTATCTTTTATCAATGTTTATTATGAGTATTTCTGGAATTTCTGTGGCTATCTGCAAATTCACCGGATGTTTTGGAATCAAAACATTACTGCACGTAACGCACCAATGTAAACTGAGATTTTTGGATATAAATATGCACATTATTGAACAAAACATACATGTATTGTGTAACATGATGTCCTATGAGTGTCATCTAATGAAGATCATCAAAAGTTAGTGATTCATTTTATCTATATTTCTGCTTTTTGTGACTCCTATCTTTGGCTGGAAAAATCGCTGTGTTTTTTTGACTTGGCTCTAAACTAACATAATCATATGTTGTGCTTTTGCTGTAAAGCCTTTTTGAAATTGGACACGATGGGTAGATGTTAGTGGAATTAAATAATTCCTCTAATGTACTCATTAATGAAATTCAATCTGTCTATTTATAAGAATTTGTAAGATACTTATTAACATAAAATAGACAGGATACCGTCTTATTAAAAGTAGATAATAGTGTTTATTCTCGGAGCACGCTGCCATTTGATCATAAACACAGGTTTATATACAAGATATGACGTCATAGGTTACAGAATTAAGTCTCATTGTCCTGACAAATAGAAAACAGGTTCAAAAGTTCATTCCAACTTCACAGGGCACTCACATAACACATAATATAATAATTTATCCTGAAGGCTCACTATAATTTATTACCACTTTAGCAGACAACTCAAGATAATGGAAGACCTAAAAAGTTTATCTAAACACCTCAGGGCTAAGTTGGGTCAGTTCAACCATAATTTAACGACCCTTTCTGCTTATTTTATGACCCACAACACAAATCTCTTTTCACCAGGCATGCAGAGTTCAATTAGTTATAGTTTTATCTAAAGCTAGAATTTGTTTTAACTATTTATTAACAAAATTCCTAACAGTAGATTAACAAGAAGTGTATCTTTCATTTGCTGTATTGGATTTGTTAACTTCATAGGGATAGGGGGCAGTGTTTCCACTTTGAACAAATTGCGTGCCCAAACAAAATTTCCTCCTACTCTGTCCCAGAAGGTAATACATGCATTTTAAGAATGTGAAATGTCAGAATAATAGTAGAGAGAATGATTTATTTCAGCTTTTATTTATTTTATCACAATCCCAGTGGGTCAGAAGTTTACATACACTCAATTAGTATTTGGTAGCATTGCCTTTGATTTGTTTAACTTGGGTCAAACATTTCGGGTAGCCTTCCACAAGCTTCCCACAATAAGTTGGGTGAATTTTGGCCCATTCCTGCTGACAGAGCTGGTGTAACTGAGTCAGGTTTCCGGGCCTCCTTGCTCGCACACACTTTTCAGTTCCGCCCACAAATTGTCTATAGGATTGAGGTCAGGGCTTTGTGATGGCCACTGCAATAACCTTGACTTTGTTGTCCTTAGGCCATTTTGCCACAACTTTGGAAGTATGCTTGGGGTTATTGTCCATTTGGAAGACCCATTTGCGACCAAGCGTTCAAACTTCCTGACTGATGTCTTGAGATGTTGCTTCAATATATCCACATCATTTTCCTGCCTAATGATGCCATCTGTTTTGTGTAGTGCACCAGTCCCTCCTGCAGCAAAACATCCCCACAACATGATGCTGCCACCCCCGTGCTTCACGGTTGAGATGGTGTTTTTCGGCTTGCAGGCCTCTCCCTTTTTCCTCCAAACATAATGATGGTCATTATGGACAAACAGTTCTATTTTTGTTTCATCAGACCAGAGGACATTTCTCCAAAAATAATGATCTTTGTCCCTATGTGCAATTGCAAACCGTAGTCTGGCTTTTTATGGCGGTTTTGGAGCAGTGGCTTCTTCCTTGCTGAGCGGACTTTCAGGTTATGTCGATATAGGACTCATTTCAGATACTTTTGTACCTGTTTCCTCCAGCATCTTCACAAGGTCCTTTGCTGTTGTTCTGGGACTGATTTGCACTTTTTGCACCAAAGTACGTTCATCTCTAGGAGACAGAACGTGTCTCCTTCCTGAGTGGTATGATTGCTGCGTGGTTCCATGGTGTTTATATTTGCATGATATTGTTTGTACAGATGAACGTGGTACCTTCAGGTGTTTGGAAATTTCTCCCAAGAATGAACCAGACTTGTGGAGGTCTACATTTGTTTTCTGAGGTCTTGGCTGGTTTCTTTTGATTTTCCCATGATGTCAAGCAAAGAGGCACTGAGTTTGAAGGTAGGCCTTGAAATACATCCACAGGTACACCTCCAATTAACTCAAATGATGTCAATTAGCCTATCAGAAGCTTCTAAAGCTATGAAACAATTTTCTGGAATTTTCCAAGTTGTTTAAAGGCCCAGTCAACTTAGTGTATGTAAACTTCTGACCCACTGGAATTGTGATACAGTGAATTATAAGTGAAATAATCTGTCTGTAAACAATTGTTGGAAAATGACTTGTGTCATGCACAACGTAGATGTCCTAACCGACTTGCCAAACTATAGTTTGTTCACAATACATTTCTGGAGTGGTTGAAAAACAACTTTTAATTACTCCAACCAATGTGTATGTAAACTTCCGACTTCATCTGTAAAAGGTTAGTCAATGAGGGCAAAGGGTCGTAATCCAAATTAGAAGCAGGCAGGTACAGGACGGCAGGCAATCGGTACGGTCAAGACAGGCAAAGGGTTGTGATCCAAATCAGAGTCAGGGAGGTACAGGATTGCGGGCAGGATCAGGACAGGTGGAAAGGTCAGAACTGGGAAGACTAAGAAAAGCTCAAATTAGAGCACAGGAAACACGGGAACACGCTGGTAGGACTTGACGGGACAAGACGAACTGGCAATAGACAAACAGAAAATGCAGGTATAAATACAAAGGGATAATGAGGGGAGATAGGAGAAACCTGGTGGGGGGTGGAGACAAGCACAAAGACAGGTGAAACAGATCAGGGTGTGACACAGTTTTGGTGTTAATAACCAGAGTTATTGTTTTACACTTTGGAGAGTAAAACAGTCCCATCAAAACCACGCACATCATTATCATATTTACCATTTACCATGCTCTACTGCAGGTTGATTTTTGAAGGTTGTTTTTAATATCTGTGTTTTTGCATGTACATTGATTTATTGATTGATCTATGCAACATTTTTCTAAACTAATCCAGTCAGTTAGTTAGATTTATTCCACCCATTACTGAAATAGTTGTTCCAGTTTAAATGTTTTAGCTAGTCGCATAAACTTTCCTAATCCTAACAGTCATTCTGAATAAAAATTCCAACTGTTGGATATCTTAACCCTGGCTGGAATCCAATAGGAATTACACATCACTTCGTAAGCCAGCATAATGGGACTTGCAAGCCTGATGTGGCCTGTAAACCAGCAGTTTCCTAACACCCCTGTGTTAAGGTAAAACTAGAAGCAAGGCCTTTTGATAAAAGTAATGCCTTATGATACATTAAATGTTTCTACTAAGTGTCACGTTCTGACCTTTATTTTCCCTTGTTTTGTCTTTAGTTAGTATGGTCAGGGCGTGAGTTGGGGTGGGCAGTCTATGTTATGTGTTTCTATGTTTAGGTTTGTCAATTGGCCTGATATGGTTCTCAATCAGAGGCAGGTGTTTTGCATTGTCTCTGATTGGGAGCCATATTTAGGTTGCCTGTTTTCACTGTTGGTTTGTGGGTGTTTGTCTTCCGTGTCAGTGTTTGTCGCCACACGGTACTGTTTCGGTTCATCCACATGTGTTATTTTGTTATTTGTGTAGTGTTCAGTTTATATTATTAAAACATGGACACTTACCACTCTGCGTATTGGTCCTCCGATCCTTCTCGCCTCTCCTCGTCAGATGAGGAGGAAAAGATAGACAGCCGTTACACTAAGCTAACATATGGAATTGTTTTAAGATGGTCTTACCATGGATCATTTAGTTATTTGATAATATTGAATTTGGCATTTACTACTATAGCCCATATAAACACATTGAGTAACACATTCATAAATGGCAAAAAAAGACAGTAAAAAAACAAACGTGTAATAACGAATAAAGTTTAGAAGTGTCTCATATATCTAAGAGATACATTGTAAGAAAGCTCAGGAAATATATACATTTTTTGACACATATTTAACCACTTATTTTTCTTGACACAAAACTACCTCCATACTTCCTTTCATTTGTATGGGTTACCTTAAAACCTGCTTAGGACAGGGGTTCCGCTAGCGGAACTCCTCCCACATTCCACTGAAAAGGTAGAGCGCGAAATTCAAAAAATGTTTTTTAGAAATATTTAACTTTCACACATTAACAAGTCCAATACAGCAAATGAAAGGTACCCATCTTGTGAATCTAGTCAACATGTCCGATTTTTTAAAATGTTTTACAGCGAAAACAGCACGTATATTTATGTTAGCTCACCACCAAATACAAAGAAGGACAGACATTGTCACAGCACAAGTAGCATGCACAAAGCCAACCTAACTAACCAAGAACCAACCAAACTAACCAAGAAACAACTTAATCAGATGACAGTCTTATAACATGTTACACAATAAATCTGTTTTGTTCGAAAAATGTGCATATTTGAGGTATAAATCAGTTTACATTGCAGCTACCATCTGAGCTACCGTCAAAAATAGCACCGAAGCAGCCAGAGCAATTATAGAGACCAACGTGTATTACCTAATTACTCATCATAAAACATTTCTTAAAAATACACAGCGTACAGTAATTGAAAGACACAAATCTTGTAAATCCAGACAATATTTCAGATTGTCTAAGTGTTTTACAGCGAAAACACAATATATCGTTATATTAGCATACCATATGTGCAAACATTACCCCAGCATTGATTCAAGGCAAAAAATAGCGATAACGTTATCACCACCAAAATATATAAATTTTTTCACTAACCTTCTCAGAATTCTTCAGATGACACTCCTGTAACATCATATTACAACATACATATAGAGTTTGTTCGAAAATGTGCATATTTAGCCACAAAAATCGTGGTTATACAATGAGAAAAGTAGCCAAGCTGGTCAGTAAATGTCGGGCGCCATCTTGGAAAGACACCTAGTCTAATGAATAAATAATCATAAACTTGACAAAAAAATACAGGGTGGACAGCAATTGAAAGACAAATTAGTTCTTAATGCAATCGCTGATTTACATTTGTACTGGAAAAGTGCCCAACTCTTGGAGGTGCGTCACAAAGAAATGCCAGAAAATCGCACTAAACGGATATAAATTGCTATAAAACGGTTTAAATTAACTACCTTATGATGTTTTTAACACCTATAACGAGTAAAAACATGACCAGAGATATATTACTGGCTAAACCAAAGCTTGGAAGGAGGCCAGTCCGACGTCCATCGTGCGTCAGGCGCAGGGAGGAAAAGAAATGTACTTCCGCCCTTTGGTCTTTTATAAAGTCCCAGATTGCGCAATCGACTCTATTCAAATTGTCACCACTTACTGACATCTAGAGGAAGGCGTAGGCAGTGTTTGTATCCCCATAGCATTCACAGGGACCTAAAAACTGACCTGGGAGCAGAGGCCAAGATTTCTGAAATCTCACTCCCTGTCAGGAAAAGTGCTGTAGAATGAGTTCTGTTTCACTCAGAGACATAACTCCAACGGTTATAGAAACTAGAGTGTTTTCTATCCAATAATAATAATATGCATATTGTACGAGCAAGAATTGAGTACGAGGCCATTTAAATTGGAGACGTTTTCCAAAAAAAGTGAAAACAGCACCCCCTGTCCTCATCAGGTTAAGACGAGTCCCGTGACAAAACGGAAGGCCGACTTGAGACGCAGCCCAGTGGATTGAGATGCAGGCCATGAAAAAAAATCTCTAGCTTAAACTGACAGATTTTGAGCGGGATTTTTTTATTGTGGTAGACTCTTTTAACCTTTCTCCTCCCCTTCATCTACACTGATTGAAGTGGATATAACAAGTGACATCAATAAGGGATTATAGCTTTCACCTAATGTGTTCGCAATGTTTGAGGGGTGGGCGACAGAAATGTTTTGCCTGCGCTACAGACGGCTATATCTGTTGCTAATACAGGGCTAGTAAAGGCCCAGTGCACTACTTTTGTCCCTCAAAACCCCTACATCCTGTGGCTATGCATTCACGGATGGTAACTCTACAGTTCACTCAAAAAGAAAAGGCACCGTGGGAAATATGGAAGGCTTTACACCATACAGTGTTAAAACAACACCCAAAAAGAAATGACTGTAACCTTCTAGGTCGAGCTATGCCAACTCCACAATCAAGTTAATTTGAACACTTTAAGAGTTGAATGGGGAACAATGCAACATAGTTAAATCTTTAACACTTTCAAAAGTGTTATTTTAACACCAGTTCAGCGGGACTCATATGTTCATTGAACATAGTGTACACCATTGATTTTGCTGTGCATGTTGAATAATAATTACTGCACAAATCAACATGCAGAATGTAATTATGTATAATCGGTGGCTACTTTGAAAAATCTCAAATATAACATATATTTTGATTTGTTTAACACTGTTTTGGTTACTACATGATTCCATAGTTTTGATGTCTTCACTATTATTCTACAATGTAAAAAAATGAAAAATAAAGAAAAAGTTGTGTCCAAACTTTTGACTGGTACTGTATGTCAATGTGTGTCAAATATGTAAGTTGCGCGACCTCCCATGTGGCGCAGTGGTCTAAAACACAGCATCGCAGTAGTTGCTGTGCCACTAGAGAAGCTGGGTTCGAGTCGAGGCTCTGTCGCACCCGGCCGCGACCGGGAGACCCATGGGGCGGTGAACAATTGGCCCAGCGTCGTCCTGGTTAAGGGAGGGTTTGGCCAGCATGTATGTCCTTGTCCCATCGTGCACTAGCGACTCCTGTGGCGGGCCGGGCGCAGTGCACGCTGACACGGTCGCCGGGTGTATGGTGTTTCCTCCGACACATTGGCTTCCGGGTTAAGTGGGCATTGTGTCAAGAAGCAGTGCAGCTTGGTTGGGTTGTGTTTCAAAAGACGCACAGCTCTCGACCTTTGCCTCTCCCGAGTCCGTATAGGAGTTGCAGCGATGAGACAAGACTGTAACTACCAATTGGATACCATGAAATTGGTGGAGAAAAAGGGGTAAATATATATATATCTCGTTGTACAGGGGTTTCAATTTATATATATAAGTTGTATGTTGTATGTTGGGCTCCTGAGTGGCACAGTGGTCTAAGGCACTGCATCTCAGTGCAAGAGGCATCACTACAGTCCCTGGTTTGATTCCAGGCTGTATGACATCTGGCCGTGATTGGGAGTGCCATAGGGTGCCGCACAATTGCCCAGTGTCGTCTGGTGTAGGCCGTCATTGTTAATAAGAAGTTGTTCTTAACTGATTTGCCTAGTTAAATTTAGGTTAAATACATAAATTAAATAAAAAAATGTATGTTTGTGTAACAAGTTGCACAGACATTTTTAGTTAAGATGCCCAATTAAAGTTTAATGAACATTTGACACAAGTAGAGAAAAAACATATTTTAAAATGTAAAATGACAGAATTTTTGCCATAATTTTCTCAAGTTGGAGCTTGAGAAAGTTTGGGCCAACAATTTTTTTGTTTTAGTTCAGGTAACACTTGGACCAAAAAAAATTGTAAACTGAAAAAAGGCTGTGGAACCAGTTACTTAATATAAATGAGTAAAAACAACTTGATTTTTGGGTGTTGTTTTTACAGTGCTGACATTGTACAGAATGGTTAGTGTCTTTGCATTTCTCGCCACTCATAACATCCATTCTTAATGAAGTTTCCATGGGTGATCATGACCTTTCTCTATGTTCCCCTGTATAACCCCTGTACAACGACTGTGGATCTTTAAAGTAACATATGATGCCACGCTTTAAGGTATGTTCTTGATATAGGAGCCGTTATGTGTGTGTGTGTGTGTGTGTGTGTGTGTGTGTGTGTGTGTGTGTGTGTGTGTGTGTGTGTGTGTGTGTAATACTGGTCACTCATTAATTTCACCTGTTGATGATAAATAATGAGAGGTCCCTGTTACTAAATCAAATTGCATGGGTGATTGTTATCAACTGTATGTTGATCTGTTTCTTAGTAAGCATATTGTTTGGTGGAAATGCAACCTATCAGGCTGTACAGTAAAGGTTATGATGGACCGTGGTGTTGGTGTAGAGACACTGAGGGTGGTTTTAATGCATCTGATTTCCTATTGATTTAAGTATGGTTGAGCGGACATGGTTGAGTGAGTGGGAGAGCTAGAAAGCATGTGGAACAATCTCCATGCACACCAAGAAACCATGCTCAAAGAGACGCTGCCTGGCGGGTTTCCAAGCCACACAGGCTAAACCCTGGAGTGTGCGACGAGTGTTCTGCCCACTTCACCCTTAGACAACTTCCTGTGAGCCTCCATTTTCTGCATTTCCAGCTACGAAACATATCCAGTGGTCTCTGTGGAACCCTACACCCCTAGCTTTAAGGGCAATAACTAAACCCCACACTTCCAGTTCAGCGCTGAGCTGGTCCTCCATTTCTGTTCTTCTTTCATTTTTCTTGCAGACTTTATGTAGTATTTAGAAATACACTGAGTATACCAAATATTAGGAACAGAACAGCATCAATTCGTCAGGGCATGGACTCTACAAGGTTCCACAGGGATGCTTCCCCATGTTGACTCCAATGCTTCCCACAGTTTTGTCAAGTTGGCTGGATGTCCTGTGGGTGGTGCACCATTCTTGATACACACGGGAAACTGTTGAGTGTGAAAAACCCAGCAGCGTTGCGGTCCTTGACACAACCGGTGCACCTGGCACTTACTACCATACCACATTCAAAGGCAGATAACTATTTTGTCTTGCCCATTCACCCTCTGAATGACACACGTACGCAATCCATGTCTCAATTGTCTCAAGGCTAAAAAATCCTTCTTTAAACTGTCTCCTCCCCTTCGTTAACACTGATTGAAGTGAATTTAGCAAGTGACAAGGATCATAGCTTTCACCTGGATTCTACTGGTCAGTCTATGTCATGGAAAGAGCAGGGGTTCTTAATGTTTTGTATACTGACTGTACGTTAACTATATGTTTAATTGTGAAGGTGGAGCTGATAGCATTCAATTAGAGCTAATGAGAGAAGGGGATGAGAGAGAGAGCTAGAGATAGAGAGAAGGATGAAACGAGGGAGAGAGAGAAACAGAGAGAGAAGGCAAGAGAAAGAAACTGAGGAATAAAGCCATAGATGAGAACTAGCTCTCTTTGGTCCTGCGCCCCTTCAACCCACACACTGTCTTCCTTCCCTTTCCACACATCTCCTCATCACCTCCTTCCTCCCCTCTGGCACTCTGTTTGCTCTCCCTCTGTTCCCACTCAGACGGCCCCGTGTCCCTCTCTCTCCACCCTCTCTCCATCCTTCCATCTGAAACCTGTAGAGCACTCGACTTCTCGCGCTCTGTACTGAAGCCAAATTCAGGAGATTAAAACGCAACAATCTTCATTGTTATTCAGCGCTGGCAGGGCTCTATGGAGCTAAGTTGTCCTCCAATCTTTGTACCCGATGCCCAGCAGAAACAGAGAGTGATTGAGACCCCTTTGTTTGTGATGGGCCTCCATGGAATTCACTCAGTATGGATATCTGTCTAAGAGTGTGATATAGTTATGAATTCTGCATATGCTTTGTACTCCACAGGTTTTCACACTGCTTTGATGGTATAGGCTGGAACTAGCATGGTATACAGCCATACAGCATGAATGTGTACATGTTCCCCATTGGTCCATTGGTGTGTGTGTGTATATATGTATCTGTGTATGTGTGATTTATCAGTGCATCATGGAAACATGAGGCTAATGTTGTCATTAACTCCTTCAGAACTGGTGCCGTTTCGTGACACCCTCTCTTGTTCTCTTCCTCTCTCTGGCAATCTTCATTAATCAAAAAGAACAAACTATCTATTTTATATCTCTCTCTCTCCATCGGACTCGTTCCCAATTATCTGAAATGACTGCATATTACGTTTTCACCCTCTCTGGTTTCCCATATTATTGCCTGTCATTTTTCTTCCGAGCTTACTCCTCCATCCCCGTTTCTGTGGAGACGGGTGGTCTGGGTGTGGGGAGAGTGAACTGATTCAGAGTGTATTAACACATAAATCACCACCTACCAACTGCTGCCATCCAATAAAACAGACTTTTGGTCTCTCTTCAGCTCTCTGAGATTCTCTCTATGCTGCTGTCTCGCTCACTCATCTCTCCCTCTATCTCCCTTTCATTCTACTTTGCTTCTGTACAGCCATTTCTAATTAATGATCCCTAGTATTGGAATTTAGTTTGAAGGTGTGCCTCAAAGTATACCTTTTCATTTTCCCTCTTCTTTTTACTATGAGGATTCAGAAACCGTGTCTTGATAGACATGACTTTAAGAAGAAGTATCCCTGCTCTACTAGATGTATACCTATAGGGCAGAGCAATGCTTTAAACATCGATTGGGACACTCTCTGCACTGCAGGCTTCACACCACCAGTCATTCCTATTGAATAACATGCATCAGATTTCAGACAAATGGTGGTGAGAGGACAGCTTACATGACAGGGTTGTAAGGTATGAGACAACCTGTACTCTTTGTCATGTTGGTAGAGGGTAGTGGAGGGTCTACACTCTTAGAAAAAAGAGCTCCCAAAGGGTTCTGCGGCTGTCCCCTTTTTGGTTCCAAGTAAAACCCTTTTTGGGTCCAGGTGAAACCCCTTTTGGTTCCATGTAGAACCCTCTGTATGGAACCCAAAGGGGTTCTACCTGGAACCAAAAGGTTTCTGCCTGCATCCACAAATAGGGTTTTCAAAAAGGTTCTCCTATGGGACAGCCAAAGATCCCTTTAAGGTTCTAGACAGCACCCTTTTTCCTAAGAGTGTACTCTGCCCTGACAAATACTCACTCTTAATGGGAGAGATCACATACTTTGTTCAGACCTTCAAGTTTATTTCTGAACTAAAGAGTACATATCATGTAAAGTGGTGGTATGGAATACAGTAAACATTAGAACAAATGTGACAGTCTTATACAGTATCATGTGATTGCTGTTGAACTAATACATCTCTGTGTGGACAGAGCAGAGTAGAGTCTATACTATACTGCCTGGTCAGTATCTTCTACCGCCTCCATACGTCACACAACCTCCAGCTCGCGGTTCTATCAGACACACACCCCTGTGTTCCCCCCATCCCTGTTTCTGGGGAGCCCACCTCCCAACCAGCCTGGCGGGGATGAGTAAAGACTCCAGTGGCAGTTACAGCAGGAGAGGAGGAGAGAGAGGGGGATGTAGAGGACAAGAAAGCCGTTATGGAGAAATAAATAGGTTGGACGGAAGAGGGAGAAGCGGAGGGAAGAAGGGGGGGGGTGTATAGTTGTACTGGTGGATCTATGAGACACACAGAGCTCTCATACACCCCAGAGACCTGAGTACTTACATGTAGGGAAGAGATGGATCTATTAAATCCCCAGGGTGTCTGAATGCTGCTGCGTCTGCGTCTGCACTTCAGGAGAGGAAGGTGTCTCTTCAAAAACATCCCCTCCAGTTGGACCTTTGGGGTGCATGGTGAAGCTTCAGCCGTAATATACAGAATTATGCCAGGTTGTGTCAGTTAGAGCTGAGCGTTGAGCGAAATGTCAAATTGTTGTGCAGATGATGTTCATGAACACCACAGAGAGATAATAGTAAGAGAGGCTATGCTGAGATTTGGGGTAAGATACACAAGTCTAGTAGGCCTAGTCCCAAAACTTGTTCCCCACTCCAATACATACAACATAAAGAAAAAACCCTATCTCTCACACTCTAGATGGATGGTGATTAGTTTGTTTCTCTTTTGTTATGATCTGTTGTCACAGGACCTATTTTAAGTGAGATAGGAAAATAATTGACAATGTGTCTATTTGGAATTCATTACTAACATGTTCTTGAGATGGGCCCAATGTAATTTTGGAGCGACGGTGATAGCGGTGGGAAATTGTGCGGCTCTGCCATGAGATAAGGAATGTAATTACAGAAGCAGCGAGGCGGAGAGCATGAAGGTCCGTGTGTCAACACACACCCAAAGCCTGTACTTACTACCTCTCATCATCTCAGCCGATGGGGAACGGAGGAGAGGGCAGTGGTAAGGGTAAAAGGAAACCAGAGAAGAACGAGTAAGGAATGAGAATGAGAGAGAGGTGTGTGTGTGTGTGTGTGTGTGTGTGTACGTGTATGTGCTTTCCTTCCTGCGGGTGTGTGTGTTTGGGAAAAGCACCACACCCCGCCACCTAACATCTCCTTATCTCACACATTCTTCTAATGAATCTCTGTGTGAGAGGCTGCTGGTTTCAGACCACTCACACCGCTCTCCACATTGAGCAGGCCTGCTCCATATTTAGATAATATCCTGCTGATATCAGCAGAGCCGCTCGTCGTTGGCACTTCAAATGGGCCCAAACCTCATTAACCTGGGCAGGGCTCATTATTTTGGCCAAGGAACTCGTCAGAGACATATGCTGTGTGAGCGGTCTTTGACATGGGAAGACATTAGGCTTCAATTAGCCAGAGGCCTGGCCACCCTCTCTGTCACAGCGGCAATCTACCTGACCCCAGTGCCCTGATTCCAACGCTTCACCGGAAGAGGGGAATGGACAGGAGGGGAGGGGAGGGGAGGGGTGAGGAGACAGAACAAGGGCACAGATCCTGTAGTTCTCTGGCCTTCATGCACCCACACTTACCACCCACTTTCATAATCGCTCCTGTATTAAAAGGGAACTCTGTTCTGTGTATTATTGAACTGATTGGGCTGACCTTCTCAAAAGCCTGTTCAGAGAGAAAGCGCATCAACAATATCTCACTCAAAGTAATTCCTGTGTTAATTAAAAATGACTGTTGTCTGGCACTCCAGGTTCATGGCTGTAATGCCTGCTTTCTACCTCCGCCTTGATCTCAGAGAGGGTTTACATGTGTTTTTGTTATTGCAGTGCCAAGCGTTTGTAGTACGCTTAGAAAGTGGAGACACAAATCGCAATAATGTAAACAAAACTGGAAAAATCTTGGCTGTTTTGGAGACAGCCTTTGTTTGCTGGCAAAGAGTGGTGCACAGCTAACTAATGGGTAAATAACTGAATTGTTCCCCCCACACTTTGCCAAGATGGTTAGCTACTGTTGATAGCTACAGTTGTCTACAGTTAGCTAGCAATCACTCTACCAATTCCTCTATAGTAGAGTGGGTAAGTGGGTAAGGAGTTGTTCACTTAAATAACTTTTTTCAGGGTTTATGGAGAGTGATGGATTGCTATTCTTCTGTTTAAAAGTACTTCCCTCTCAGCCTCATCTCAGCCTCATACACACCAAGTATAATAATGATCATATCAACATTCAGTCCATTGCTTGATATGACTTCCTTTCATTATATCCTGCATGAAAAACACAACAGATGTAAGCTCTCTCCTCCTTCCTGTTTGAACTTTATCTCGTCATTGTTCAGTCAGAAAGAGAATGTGTTTTTTTGTTTTACATTTCTGACATGGTTCTATCATCCTTGTGTTACCTCAAGTGGTATCACTGAACCAAATCACATTTAAGTTAACCCATCAACTTGACAATTTCAATGTGGGCTTAGTATTTGTGTCACACCCTGATCTGTTTCACCTGTCCTTGTGCTTGTCTCCACCTCCTCCAGGTGTCGCCCATCTTCCCCATTATCCCCTGGGTATTTAAACCTGTGTTTTCTGTCTGTCTGTGCCAGTTCGTATTATATGTACCAAGTCAACCAGCGTGTTTTTCCCATGCTCCTGCCTTTTCTGTTCTCTTTTGCTAGTCCTCCCTGTTTTGACCCTTGCCTGTTTTCTGGACGCTGTACAGGCCTGCCTGACCATTCTGCCTGCCCTGACCTCGAGCCTGCCTGACCATTCTGCCTGCCCTGACCTCGAGCCTGCCTGACCATTCTGCCTGCCCTGACCTCGAGCCTGCCTGACCATACTGCCTGCCCTGACCTCGAGCCTGCCTGACCATTCTGCCTGCCCTGACCTCGAGCCTGCCTGACCATTCTGCCTGCCCTGACCTCGAGCCTGCCTGACCATTCTGCCTGCCCTGACCTCGAGCCTGCCTGACCATACTGCCTGCCCTGACCTCGAGCCTGCCTGACCATTCTGCCTGCCCTGACCTCGAGCCTGCCTGACCATTCTGCCTGCCCTGACCTCGAGCCTGCCTGACCATTCTGCCTGCCCTGACCTCGAGCCTGCCTGCCTGCCTGACCATTCTGCCTGCCCTGACCTCGAGCCTGCCTGACCATTCTGCCTGCCCTGACCTCGAGCCTGCCTGACCATTCTGCCTGCCCTGACCTCGAGCCTGCCTGACCATACTGCCTGCCCTGACCTCGAGCCTGCCTGACCATACTGCCTGCCCTGACCTCGAGCCTGCCTGACCATTCTGCCTGCCCTGACCTCGAGCCTGCCTGACCATTCTGCCTGCCCTGACCTCGAGCCTGCCTGACCATTCTGCTTGCCCTGACCTCGAGCCTGCCTGCCTGCCTGACCATTCTGCCTGCCCTGACCTCGAGCCTGCCTGACCATACTGCCTGCCCTGACCTCCAGCCTGCCCTGACCATTCTGCCTGCCCTGACCTCGAGCCTGCCTGACCATACTGCCTGCCCTGACCTCGAGCCTGCCTGCAACACTGTACCTTCTGGACTCTGAACTGGTTTTGACCTTTTGCCTGTCCACAACTATTCTCTTGCCTTCCCCTTTTGGATTATTAATAAATATCAAAGATTCAAACCATCTTCCTCCCGTATCTGCATCTGGGTCTCGCCCTGTGCCCTTATAATTTGTATTGTTTGATATAAAAATGTGTACTTCTTTGGTATTTCACTGCACTGTTAAGAGGTAGCTCACAAGTAAGCATTTAATTGCACTGTTTACACCCCACTGTGTCCTGTGTATATGAGACATAAACAATATTCAATTGTGTGCTGGGCAGGGTCAGAATAAATATTATATAGGCCAATAATACATAATGTATCTGCATTTGATTAATTTCTTTCAGATATCATTCTGAATCAGGTGACAATCTTAGGAAATACATACTTTAAATGCATTCATGTATTTCACCAGATCTGATGCATATACACTGCTATACTTCTTGCCAGGTCTTACATCCCTTCCCCCGCCCCTACAGCAAATATCCTTTATGATTGGAATCATTTTTCCAGAGCCGGGGTGGAATACACGAACAAATCCAATGGAAAACTTGAACTTTCTTTATAATTATTTGAATTAGCTGAGGAAGGAACAGGAGCAGAATGTTGAGTGCCGTATATAGAACCCCCAGCTGCAGCTCTGTGTGGAGCGTCAAGCTGCAGGATAATGTCACCATACAATTCAGATTCCTGTGCGAGCCTGAACTGCTATTAGATGTTATTGCCACTTAATGTATCCCCAGCTAATCATCCTCTTTCCACCAACCATGGCTTATTGATAGCCTTTAAAGAGTGTCACCTCTTTAGCTCCATGTGGGAATGGGAGAGGATTTCACCATTACCCGGTTCGCACTGGAACAAGAGAGATTTAGTCTGGAGATGGAAATGTTGTCAATCTGTGACAGTGAATTTCACCCTCTGCGTTGCTCGGTCTTTCTCCTGAATGTTCTAGTCATCTCTAAAAAAGTTAACATCAAGCATTGAGTGTACAGCATTTACATTGTTTCAAAGACCAAGACTCGCTTTTCAGTTTGTCACTATGGTTAGCATATCTAACCCTCTCAAGAAAAAAACCTTGACATGTTGAGTACGTTCTGTGGTACTGCTGGGCACAAAGTCATGCATAGTGCAATCCAAGGCCTACCTACTACTACATCAATGGTCTGGTCTGCTGCACTGGTTCTGCTTTATCCATAAATGATTCCCCAGCTCTCATTCACTATGTTCAGCCATCTTACTTTGGCCAAACATGGGAGTGGAGGTGATCCATGTTCTTTACATGACTACTGAGTTGTGGAACTCCACACATGCCCTGATAAAGGTTCCTGTAGGACCCATTCCACCCCTCTCCACTGGATAAAGGTTCCTGTAGGACCCATTCCACCCCTCTCCACTGGATAAAGGTTCCTGTAGGACCCATTCCACCCCTCTCCACTGGATAAAGGTTCCTGTAGGACCAATTCCACCCCTCTCCACTGGATAAAGATTCCTGTAGGACCCATTCCACCCCTCTCCACTGGATAAAGGTTCCTGTAGGACCAATTCCACCCCTCTCCACTGGAGAAAGGTTCCTGTAGGACCAATTCCACCCCTCTCCACTGGATAAAGGTTCCTGTAGGACCCATTCCACCCCTCTCCACTGGATAAATGTTCCTGTAGGACCAATTCCACCCCTCTCCACTGGATAAAGGTTCCTGTAGGACCAATTCCACCCCTCTCCACTGGATAAAGATTCCTGTAGGACCCATTCCAACCCTCTCTACTGCCTGCTTGCCCTGGCTGGGGATTACAGCTCACAGAGACTGAGGCTTAGACTAGGCCAGGAAGGGGACGTCCACACTTTTAAGTAGGCTCACACAGATCTCCCTGAGCGCCTCGTTCAAAGCCAGACCCAAAAGCAGAGGGATATTGATGGACTTACTGCTAAACTGCTTCAATAAGGGCTGGGTCTGAGACACTAAGGACTGGCGGATATCATTATTCAATAATGAGAATACTTGGGAAAGACAGAGGTAGAGATTAAATGACTATTGCTATTAGGCAACACAATGTAAATCCAGCTGGATGTGGACAGAGGATCGGAGACATGTTAGTTTGACTCTCCCTTTATGTGTAGTGCATACCCACACGTTAAGGATTGGCAAGCAGTGGTAGAGGAATAATTTAACTTCATTCTGGACAACTTGCAATGCAGGTTCAATGCATATATTAAAACAAGAGTATGGATAGAGGTATGGTTTACCATGGCTAATGTGCACACCTTGCTAATAGGATGTACAGCCCCATCACAAGAATTGGCTATTAGTATGCAGAGTATTGTCACACCTAGCTATTAGCATTGGAAGTCCGCACAGTCTGCTAATGGCACGGACACAGGCATCCTGCGCAGCTTGCTATTAGCCTGGCTATCCTGCGCAGTTGTGCTAGCGCAGCATCCATATCTTACAGCTGGCCCTTGGCACAGTTATAAGTCACAGTCGACCAATAACAGGGAAATGCGGCTCCACGCTTGGCTAATTACGCTGGAGCTCCCTCGGCGCCACGCTATTCTAGCAGACGGCAAGACCTCATTGTGGCCCTGACCCTGAAATACTTACCCATGACCACTTCCCCGGACGATGGCCAGAGAAACCAGCCATCATCCATCATGAAGCTAACGCTGCAGAGGAGAGAGGGAAAGAGAGAGAGGGGGAAGGAAGGGGGAGTAAAGGGGGAGAGAGGAGAGGGTGGTGAGGGGAAGGTTGGAGGGAGAGAGGGAAGGAAACAAGAGGAAGGAAGGAAAGGTGATAGAACAAGCAAAGAGAATGTCAAAAGAAGGAAGAGAGGAGGGGGGAGGAGGAAACGATTGGAGGTGGGCTTGTGGAACACTGCCTTGCACTACCTTGCATCTTGGTTCGCAGTAGGCTTTACACAAGCGCATTGTGAAAAGCAGTGTATTCTCATCATTGCATAAGCACAAAAATCCAACAGAATAGCTACATCTGTAGTTAACTATTTTGAAACGTGTAATTTGTCGCTTGCTCTCTTATCCCCTCCCTCTAGCCTGCTCTCTCCATTCTTCTTTTCTCTCTCACTCCCCAGCCTATATTTTCCCTCCTATATACTCTCTCACCTCGTATCACTCTCTAACTTCCGTTCTCTCTCCCTCCCTCTCTCTTTCCACTTTTTCTCTATATCCCTCTCTCCCTCTCTCCTTCCCTGTGGGAAGATCTCAATTGCATTCTCCTCGTGTCCCCTCTCCTCATTTCCTTCTCAAAACCCATTGGAGGAGAAGGTTTGAGGGGCGGGACCTCTGGCTTTCTCATCCAATGGGATTTGAGAAGGAGAGAGGAGTGAGGACATGAGGAGTATGCAAATGTGATCTTCCCACAGTTTCTATACTGACTGTAATGAGGTGAGTGTATATACACTGACTATACAAAGTATTATGAACATCTGCTTTCCATTACATAGACTGACCCAACGCTGCTGGGTTTTTCACACTCAACAGTTTTCTGTGTGTATCAAGAATGGTCCACCACCCAAAGGACATCCAGCCAACTTGACACAACTGTGGGAAGCATTGGAGTCAACATGGCACAGCACCCCTGTGGAACGCTTTTGACACCTTGTAGAGACCATGCCCCCACGAATTGAAGCTGTTCTGAGGTCAACAGATGCTCAGTAATATGCATTTACTGGGCTTTTACCCCTCCATTACACCGCAGCTTCTTGTCAGCGAGTAACAAGAAAACAGCCATCCACCCCTCCTCTTCCTGTCGTGACAGTCTTGAGATGAAGGCGAGGGGTCGTGTTTCGCTCTCTCCAGTTCACCAGAACTATAAACAAGGCATAGCGTGAGATATGAGTTAAGGTTCAAATGATGTGACCGCTCGTCTTGGTTTGGGTACATATGCTCAGCGTACTGATTGAGTCAGCCGCCTTAGAGGCTCGCCTCAGGAAAGACTGCAAGGATGGTAGTGGTATTGTGCTGCATGTGGTCCTCGCACCGCACCACCTGGGAATGTTTATTGGAAAGGAGATATTCTAAACATGAATTCAGATTATATTGAAGGCAATGTCCATGCATCATTTCAGTACCACCTGAACTGAGAAACTCAGTTAGTAGTAAAATCCCAGCCACACCAGGTAAAGCGGGGGAGGCAGATGCAACTTGAGTCAATATACAGTATGTTTACTTGCAAAACACAGCAAATATTCACCCCTATACACACATGCCACATTAACTCCCATTGGCACACACACACACACACACACACACTACATTAACTCCCAGCGGTAGACACATTACTCAGGTGAGGACAGCGGTGTAGCTTTCCCTCCCACACACACGTCTCACTCAATGGGTTCTGACCGCAGGGTTGAAACACATCCCATGGGCCCGTTATGATAGTAATAATGAAGAGGTAGGTGGATTACCTGTTTATCTTGAGCCACAAATACTCTGTAATCCGGAATGTAAATATATAAGGTTTTCTTTGCGTCATTGGAAATCTATAGTAAATCAATACCTTTCTAGTTTGAAAAGTAAAACGGTTTCTTCAAGTGGAGTGGGGGAGGGCCAGTTCTGGGCCATGGTGCTTAATCTCTCTCTCTCTCTCTCTCTCTCTCTCTCTCTCTCTCTCTCTCTCTCTCTCACTCACTCACTCACTCACTCACTCACTCACTCACTCACTCACTCACTCATATGTTTGTGGTTGCTGATGGCGATTTACATATTTATTCACTTGAAATTTTGCAGGATGAAATCTCGTTTTCAAGTGTCCAAATGAAAAAAGCTAAACAAACCAACAATACTTAGCAACAACATTCTCATCGACGCGGCTGTAGTGGAGCAAGTTGAGAGCTTCAAGTTCCTTGGTGTCCACATCACCAACAAACTAGAATGGTCCAAACACACCAAGACAGTCGTGAAGAAGCCTATTCCCCCTCAGGAGACTGAAAATATTTGACTCAGATCCTCAAAAGA
Organism: Salvelinus fontinalis; assembly: GCF_029448725.1. Taxonomy (NCBI): domain Eukaryota; kingdom Metazoa; phylum Chordata; class Actinopteri; order Salmoniformes; family Salmonidae; genus Salvelinus; species Salvelinus fontinalis. Next base: position 73,722,370 of record NC_074668.1, on the reverse strand, counting down.
TTCTACAGCTGCAACATCGAGAGCATCCTGACTGGTTGCATCACTGCCTGGTATGGCAACTGCTTGGCCTCCGACCGCAAGGCACTACAGAGGGTAGTGCGTATGGCCCACTACATCCCTGGGGCTAAGCTGCCTGCCATCGAGGACCTCTACACCAGGCGGTCATAGACTGTTCTCTCTGCTACCGCATGGCAAGCGGTATCGGAGCGCCAAGTCTAGGACCAAAAGGCTTCTCAACAGCTTTTACCCCCAAGCCATAAGACTCCCGGATAGGTAAATAAATGGCTACCCGGACTATTTGCATTGTGTCCCGCCAGCATTACAAAAGTCCGATGGCCAACCATAGCATATAATGTAATAAAGCCCAGTGTGCATGTCATATTCCGGTGGATTTTTCTGTATTTATATCTCTCTGTGAATGAACCTTGACTTTAAATTGAATCTGAGTAAATATAAAAATGTAACATTAAAATGACAGACGTTTTACTATGACGTATGTATGAGGGCTGGGGATTGGTAACAGAATATAAATGTTATACTGACTGTATAAGATATGAAGGTAAGACCCAGCTGCAGACCAAGTTGGATAACCAATAGTTGAATAATCCCAAAGGGGCAGGCAAATAGGTCAAAGCAGGCAGGGGTCAATAGTCCAGAGAAGTGGGGGAAAGGTACAGGATGGCAGGCAGGTTCAGGGTCAGTTCAGGCAGAGGTCGGTAATCCAGAGACAGGGCAAAGGTACAAGATGACAGGCAGGCTCAGGGTCAGGGGCAGGCAGAGTGGTGAGGCAGGCGGGCTCCGAGACAGGACAGGCAAGGGTCAAAACCAGGAGGGCGAGAAAAAGAGAGACTGGGGAAAAGCAGGAGCTGAGACAAAATGCTGGTTGGCTTAAACAAACAAGACGAACTGGCTTAGACAGACAGAAAACACAGGTATAAATACCTAAGGAATAATGGGGAAGATGTGCGACACCTGGAGGGGGATGGAGACAATCACAGACAGGTGAAACAGATCAGGGTGTGACAGACTGAAAATCTCCAACTGTGTAATTGGATTTTCTTTAGATAGCATTGTGGTATTGTCTTTGTGCAATATAAGCCAGCCTACAGGCTAGAGAGATGCCTTAGCTATAACACACGCCATGGTTTCTTACTTTTATTTGTGTGGATTCATGTGGAGATAAGCATAATAACTTGTATAGCCCAAAACAATACTGAAACTATAAACATATTTGTATGCCTAAGCATTTACGCTACATGACAGATTTTCTTTTCAGTTCTGTGTAACTCCTTATTTACCCACCAGTACATCCAGTACATGTGCATAAAAACACGTTTGCAGTCAGAACTTCACCAAGCTGTGTGTGTGTGTGTGTGTGTGTGTGTGTGTGTGTGTGTGTGTGTGTGTGTGTGTGTGTGTGTGTGTGTGTGTGTGTGTGTGTGTGTGTGTGTGTGTGTGTGTGTGTGTGTGTGTGTGTTCATGCGAGTGTAGTGTGCGCATATGTATATGCATGTGCTGTGTGTGTGTGTTCTTTGAGTGTGTGGGAAGAAAAGAGACTATATCACTGACCTTTGTGACATCATTCCCTTATTCATGTTGAAATTAGGCCTTTGATAAATGTGCACATCTTTTCAAGCAACATTTCTCTTACATTAGTCTGACATGACCTCATTCTGTCAGGCCTTTTTTGTGAGCATTTAGCTGCTGTTTTAATAACAGCATAACAGCTTGAATGGTGATAAAGTGAGATGCCTGTAGATGAGCTACAGAGCACTGTTGTGCCTCCAGGCATGACATTCAGGAAGGGAAACCACGAGTGCGTCTTCACATTAACAAACTCGCCTTCCCAGCGAAAGGTCAGCAACCGAGGGGAAGGCCCAGTTGTGGAGAAAAGGTCAGAGTTGCTTGGAGGGGGTTGTAAACAAAATGGCTGACATTGTAAACAAGTGAAATGCATTAGGACTGATGAGTGGTGATGGTGTAGTATGTGCAGTAGGCTGTGAATAATGACATACTGTTAGTTCAATCTGGGTAACAGTGTTATAAAGGGACTGATATGATCTGTGTCACTGAGTTACAGTTTTTCTTAATTGCGTATAAAAAATTATTGGGAACAATGTTGTCGATTTTCAAAACAGTGTCCACAATACACAGAACTCTGTGGCCTTTTGCAAAACAGTAAATGCGTTTTCAAAGTGTAGTTGCCTTCTCAAAACATAAATACATTCATCAAAACTATATTATACAATCAAAATTGCAAATACATTCATCAAAAGAACACGACTTCCTGCAAAAAGACTCAACCATAATTAGGCTCTTGAGTACAAGCAGAAAGTTACTATGTCTTTAAAAAATCTCAGTAGAATTATGGGCAATTACTCTCCTTTTATGCATATTTCACCAAACAATTTCATACACATACAATCTAATATTATGCCTGATGAGAAATTTTATAAAAAATAAGCACATTGTGTGCAGGATTCATTCATCGGTATCATCCCAATCCGATTTCATGTATTCAATACATTGGTTGGTTTGCTCATAGTTTTGTAGATTTTCTATTGGCACACAGAAACACAATCCACAATAGACATAAGGAAAGGTGACTACAGTAGAGGAACACAACTGATATGAATTTATAGGCCTAAATCCACACCAAAGCAAAACTCTATAATGGAAGGTCACAAGGTTGGAGATGATGACATAAAAGTAACCCAACTTCATTCTATGCATCTCTGCATGTCTGCAATATTGTAAAAAAATAGTACAATAGTACAGTCCAGGTGTAGACTTTACTGTGAAATGCTTACTTAGATGCTCTTTCCCAACAATACAGAGTTAAAAAAAATAATAATAATTGTGCTGAGTCAGTGTAGTATGTGTGAGTGTATGGATAGAGTCCAGTGAGTGTGCATAGAGCCAGTGCAAGAGAGTCAGTGCCCCCCAAAAAGGGGGGTCAGTGCAAATATTCTCTGTAGCCATTTTATAAACTGTTCACTGTTCAGCAGTCTTATGGCTTAGGGGTAGAAGCTGTTCAGGAGACTATTGGTCCCAGACTTGGTGCTCCGGTACTGCTTGCTGTAGCAGAGAGAACAGTCCATGACTTGTGTGGCTGGAGTGTTAGAAAATTGAACACTGCCTGGTATAGAGGTCCTGGATGGCAGGGAGCTCAGCCTCAGTGATGTCCTAGGCCATATACACTACTCTCTGTAGCACCTTACGGTTGGATGCCAAGCAGTTGCCATACTTAGCAGTGATGCAGCCAGTCAAGATGCTCTCAATGGTGCATATGGGGGCTTTTGAGGATCTGAGATCCTATGTCAAATATTTTTTGCCTGCGGAGGGGGAAGAGGCGTTGTTGTGTCCTATTCACGACTGTGTTGGTGTGTTTGGACCATGATACTGTAGATCCTAAGTGATGTGGTCACCGAGGAACTTGAAGCTCTCGAACCACTCCACTACAGCCCCGTCGATGTGAATGGGGGTGTGCTCCACGATCAGCTCTTTTGTCTTGCTGACGTTCATGTAGACGTTATTGTCCTGGCACCACACTACCAAGTCTCTGACCTCCTCCCTCTCCTCGTCGGTGATCAGGCCTAAAACCATCACATCGTCGGCAAACCTAATGATGGGGAATCATGTCCAAATGTTATTTTGGGCATGATTCACTGATAGGATGATTTAGACTTTGTGCAGTAGTATTTACTGATGACCAGAAACAGTGAACACAATTTCAAACATTTCTCTTCTGATAAAAACAATGTGTTCATATTCTGTGAATGAAACACTTATCAGTAAATTTTGTATTCATTGATAACATTTACACTGAGTGTACAAAACATTAAGGCCACCTTCCTAATATTCCTTTGCCCTCAGAACAGCCTCAATTCGTCGGGGCATGGACTCTACAAGGTTCCACAGGGATGCTGGTTCATGTTGACTCCAAATGCTTGCCACAGTTGTGTCATGTTGGCTGGATGTAATTTGGGTGGTGGACCATTATTGATATAAACGGGAAACTGTTGAGCATTGAAAAACCCAGCAGCATTGCAGTTTTTGACACAAACCTGGCATCTACTACCATACCCCATTCAAAGGCACTTAAATATTTAGTCTCTCCCATTCACCCTCTGAATGGCACACATGTACAGTCCATGTCTAAATTGTCTCAAGGCTTAAAAATCCTTATTTAACTGTCTCCTGCTCTTCATCTACACTGATTGAAGTGGATTTAACAAGTGACATCAATAATGGAGCATATCTTTCACCTGGATTCCCCTGGTCAGTCTATGTCATGGAAAGAGCAGTCCATAATGTTTTGTACACTCAGTGTATGTACACTCAGTGTATGTTTAAAGTTTTGCACAAGTTTTGCACAAGGTGGTCCAAAAGGTGGTCAGGTACAGGAGATCTCCTTCTCCACCATGATCATATTAGTCTAATTTAATATTCCCTCTTGACCTCTATTTCTCCCCGCAAACAATAAAGCACAGGGGGGTTGTTCAAAGGCCCACAGAGAGAGACAAAGAGAGGAAATCAAAGAGAAAAGTGACAGGGAAGGGAAAGATTGCAGAGATGAAGATCAACTTTAATCAGATTAGAACTTCATTGAAGATAGAAACTTTTCATAGTGACAATATTATCTACATTAAGATAGAAACTTTTCATAGTGTCAACATTATCTACATTAAGATAGAAACATTTCGTAGTGGCAACATTATCTACATTAAGATAGAAGCGTTTCGTAGTGGCAACATTATTTACATTAAGATAGAAACATTTCGTAGTGGCAACATTATCTACATTAACTTCTTGAGAATACAGGGGGTGCTGTATATCTGTCGTGCATGTGAACTGGTCGGGGGCGCCCAGCTGGTTCTGGCTGGCGTGGCTATGCTAATTTAGCGCTACATTTTGTTTTCGCTATAAAACATTTGATAAATCTGAAATATTGTTTGGATTCACCAGATGTTGGGCTTTCAATATCTGTACGCTGTGTATTTTTTCTGAAATGTTTTAAGACAAGTAATTAGTTATATGACGTTGGTCTCTGTAATTGTTCTGGCTGCGTCGGCACTATTTCAGATTACAGCTGCAATGTAGAACTGTGATTTATACCTGAAAATGCAAATAAAAAAAAAAAAAACTATGCTATACCATAAATATGTTATCAGACTATCTTATGAAGTTGTTTCTTGGTTAGTGGCTATATATATTTTTATTTAGTCGAATTAGTGATAGCTACTGACGCAGGAAAAAACTGTTGAAGTAAAAAAATTGTGTCTTTTGCTAACGTGTTTAGCTAATAGATTTACATATTGTGTCTTCCCTGTAAAACATTATAAAAATCTGAAATGGTGGCTTTATTCACAGGATCTGTATCTTTCATTAGGTGTCTTGGACTTGTGATTTAATGATATTTAGATGCTACTATTTAATTGTGACGCTATGCTAGCGATGCTAATCAGTGTGGGGGGGGGGGGGGGGGGGGTGCACCCGGACCCGGGGTAGGTGCTCGGTAGAGGTTTTAAGATAGAAACGTGTCACAGCCGTCGAAAGAAGAGGACCAAAGCGCAGCGTGGTGAGCATACATATTCCTTTTTTATTAGAAATGACGCCGACAAAAACAATAAACAATACAAAACAACCGTGAAGCTTAAGGGCTATGTGCCACAAACAAACTTAACTTCCCAAAACGAAAGGAGGGAAGAGGGCTACCTAAGTATGGTACCCAATCAGAGACAACAATAGACAGCTGTCCCTGATTGAGAACCATCCCCGGCCAAAACAAAGAAATACAAAAACATAGAAAATAGAACATAGAATGCCCACCCAAAGCACACCTTGACCAAACCCTAAATAGAGACATAAAAAGCTCTCTAAGGTCAGTGAGTGACAAAACGTTTGGTAGTGGCAACATTTTCTACATTAAGATAGAAACGTTTCATAGTGGCAACATTATCTACATTAAGATGGAAACGTTTTGTAGTGGCAACATTATCTACATTAAGATAGAAACGTTTTGTAGTGGCAACATTATCTACATTAAGATAGAAACGCTTCATAGTGTCAACATTATCTACATTAAGATAGAAACGTTTCGTAGTGGCAACATTATCTACATTAAGATAGAAACGTTTCGTAGTGGCAACATTATCTGCATTAAGATAGAAACGTTCCGTAGTGGCAACATTATCTACATTAAGATAGAAACGTTTCATAGTGGCAACATTATCTACATTAAGATAGAAACGTTTCGTAGTGGCAACATTATCTAGATTAAGATGGAAACGTTTTGTAGTGGCAACATTATCTATATTAAGATAGAAACGTTTTGTAGTGGCAACATTATCTGCATTAAGATAGAAACGTTTCGTAGTGGCAACATTATCTACATTAAGCGCACACAAGCACATACACACATACAAACACACATACACGCACATACAAACACTCATACATTCACATACAAACACACACACACATACAGGAGCAAACTTGTGAAAGAGGAGTAGCAAACACCTGTACACACATGCAAACACACACACATACAAACACACATACACACATACAAACACACAAACATACACACATACACACATACACACATACAAACACACATACACACAAACACACATACACATATACAACCACATATACACGATTAGAAACACACATACACACATACACACATACAAACACACACACATACAAACACACATTGACACATACACGTACACATACAAACGTACACACATACACACACATACATGCATACACTTAATGGGTTAAGATAACAACATAGTCATTAAACAGCAACTAGAAGAACACATATGTCATACATATGGAGGTATATGTTTTTATAGACAGGCAACACAGTCAGTCCTGTCATTAGATGAGCTGCTTGCTTCAGGAGTGGATACCATGGCGACCACTTCATAACCAACCTTGTGACCGAGTTGTGACCACGGCGTCACCAGCTAGGAAAACACAACACGGGTGTCTGGATCGGAAGCGACCGCCTTGCATGCCGGTGCAACCACATCCAGAGGCCACATGTGCATTCTCAGAATGATGTCATCTATGGTGAGGAAGGATTACCACCTCCTCCCTCTTCCTTTTTCCTCTCGTTCTACCCACTCTTCATGTATCGCCTCTCCTCTCTCCCCATCCACAATAGACATAAGGAAAGGTGACTACAGTAGAGGAACACAACTGATATGAATTTATAGGCCTAAATCCACACCAAAGCAAAACTCTATAATGGAAGGTCACAAGGTTGGAGATGATGACATAAAAGTAACCCAACTTCATTCTATGCATCTCTGCATGTCTGCAATATTGTAAAAAAATAGTACAATAGTACAGTCCAGGTGTAGACTTTACTGTGAAATGCTTACTTAGATGCTCTTTCCCAACAATACAGAGTTAAAAAAAATAATAATAATTGTGCTGAGTCAGTGTAGTATGTGTGAGTGTATGGATAGAGTCCAGTGAGTGTGCATAGAGCCAGTGCAAGAGAGTCAGTGCCCCCCAAAAAGGGGGGTCAGTGCAAATATTCTCTGTAGCCATTTTATAAACTGTTCACTGTTCAGCAGTCTTATGGCTTAGGGGTAGAAGCTGTTCAGGAGACTATTGGTCCCAGACTTGGTGCTCCGGTACTGCTTGCTGTAGCAGAGAGAACAGTCCATGACTTGTGTGGCTGGAGTGTTAGAAAATTGAACACTGCCTGGTATAGAGGTCCTGGATGGCAGGGAGCTCAGCCTCAGTGATGTCCTAGGCCATATACACTACTCTCTGTAGCACCTTACGGTTGGATGCCAAGCAGTTGCCATACTTAGCAGTGATGCAGCCAGTCAAGATGCTCTCAATGGTGCATATGGGGGCTTTTGAGGATCTGAGATCCTATGTCAAATATTTTTTGCCTGCGGAGGGGGAAGAGGCGTTGTTGTGTCCTATTCACGACTGTGTTGGTGTGTTTGGACCATGATACTGTAGATCCTAAGTGATGTGGTCACCGAGGAACTTGAAGCTCTCGAACCACTCCACTACAGCCCCGTCGATGTGAATGGGGGTGTGCTCCACGATCAGCTCTTTTGTCTTGCTGACGTTCATGTAGATGTTATTGTCCTGGCACCACACTACCAAGTCTCTGACCTCCTCCCTCTCCTCGTCGGTGATCAGGCCTAAAACCATCACATCGTCGGCAAACCTAATGATGGGGAATCATGTCCAAATGTTATTTTGGGCATGATTCACTGATAGGATGATTTAGACTTTGTGCAGTAGTATTTACTGATGACCAGAAACAGTGAACACAATTTCAAACATTTCTCTTCTGATAAAAACAATGTGTTCATATTCTGTGAATGAAACACTTATCAGTAAATTTTGTATTCATTGATAACATTTACACTGAGTGTACAAAACATTAAGGCCACCTTCCTAATATTCCTTTGCCCTCAGAACAGCCTCAATTCGTCGGGGCATGGACTCTACAAGGTTCCACAGGGATGCTGGTTCATGTTGACTCCAAATGCTTGCCACAGTTGTGTCATGTTGGCTGGATGTAATTTGGGTGGTGGACCATTATTGATATAAACGGGAAACTGTTGAGCATTGAAAAACCCAGCAGCATTGCAGTTTTTGACACAAACCTGGCATCTACTACCATACCCCATTCAAAGGCACTTAAATATTTAGTCTCTCCCATTCACCCTCTGAATGGCACACATGTACAGTCCATGTCTAAATTGTCTCAAGGCTTAAAAATCCTTATTTAACTGTCTCCTGCTCTTCATCTACACTGATTGAAGTGGATTTAACAAGTGACATCAATAATGGAGCATATCTTTCACCTGGATTCCCCTGGTCAGTCTATGTCATGGAAAGAGCAGTCCATAATGTTTTGTACACTCAGTGTATGTACACTCAGTGTATGTTTAAAGTTTTGCACAAGGTGGTCCAAAAGGTGGTCAGGTACAAAGGCAAGGAAATTATCAGAAGTTCTGTAAGTGTATTTGGGTATTTCATTGTTGCTGATCTGCTGTAGATACTTTTCAACACAGATCCCAAAATTGCTTGTACGCCATTTAGAAACTGTAAACCCTTGGTGAGGCAAGATCAGAGGCATCCCCCAAGGGTAGGTGCTAGGACCCATTGTGTTCCTTTTACATGTACCCACTTGGCCAGATCTTTTGACAGTGCAGTGTTCATTTCCATTGCTACGTACACAACTTGTATTACTTGTATTATTATTATTTAAGCTGGATCCTGGCTAGACCCTTTTTGCAGCAAAATAAAAAAAACAAGGCATGTTATTCTTTTCAATTGGTAGCCTGCTGTGTGTCAAGGAAGGTTACACCAGAGTGTGTGTGTCAGAGAGGTTAGAGAAGTGCATATGTTAATGTGACATTCACACAGAAGCACACAGTCTCCCTTGACCTTTCTAAACCCTGGGCCTCATTTCTACCACAGTGTTTCTAAAGGTTATAAACAAGACTGGAACAAGCAGCCACTCATATTCTGTCACAAACGGATAAAGCAGCATCTTGGGTAAAATTAAGGAAAGGCTCATAGCTATTTTGAACACAACCTTTGCAATGTATTCAGGTTATATGAGTCAGCTGATTTGTCCTATGACAATGTAATCTGGATTGGTACAAACAATGTTAAAATAATATTTGTCTTTTATATTTAACAATTATTTTTTCAATTCTTGCCTTGTCTTAGAAAGCAAGAGATAGCGTTTAAATATGGAAAATATTTCATCATTCCTTCTGCTCTGAAAAAGTTTTTACAATATGTTACAAATTATTATGAAGTCATCTGTAAGGCTACAGTTAAGCAAATGTGTGATGGGTAATGTATTTGAAATCGAAGTCTCATCCTGCGGAAGACAATGTTGCTTATTCCAAGGCTTTGACTGATTGTATTTTGAGAGGAAACATTAGTCATGTGCCAACACCAGGGTTAGGCTCAATTATATTTAAATTCCTGTTAATTCAGGAAGTACACTGAAATTCCTATTTTAAGTATCTTCAATGCTTTTCAATTAGGAAAATGTCTAATTGGAATTTGGTGTACTTTCTGAATTGAGTGGAATTTAAATGGAATTGACCCCAACCCTGTCCAACACACACATTCTTCCTCCCACACACAAACACACACACACACACACACACACACACACACACACACACACACACACACACACACACACACACACACACACACACACACACACACACACACACACACACACACACACACACACACACACACACACACACACACACACACACACACACACACACAAACCTATTCCCCCTAAGCTCCTTTCTAGCTGTCAAACTGGTAAACAGTGCTTGAAGCTGTCAGTTCAGGATGTGTGTATCAGTCTGTATCGATCCATGTCTTCATGTTGTCACATTCTATCTAACAGAGTGCAGTTCAAGGGCCTATAATGGTGGTTTACATCCGTGCTGAACATAGCTGAGTGCTATGTCTGTCTAAATAGCCCAGTCTGATTCTTCTTATCGGACCCTTTTGTTCAGATAAGTCCTACTCAGGTTGACGTGTGGAGCAGATGGGTGTCTGGGGGAACTCAAAGAGAGCTTAGCCAGAGCTACAGGTGTAGATTCTTAATTTGATTACCCTGTCGCAGGGGTAAAATTATAATCCACACATTAATTCACATTTCCTGTTGCTGCAGGAATATTTTCCTGATGTATCAAAATGGCTCAAATTAAGATCCTACATCTGTTTATACAACTACGCTGGATGCAGGGAATTGACGTTAAAGGTAAAAAATGTCTGGCTACTTGAAAAATAGTGCAGGATGAATCAAACCTGCTACTTATGTCAAGGCTTTCAAACAGATTCCTACAATCCACTCACTGTCTTGGATAAAAATTGGTTTAGCCAGCCACTTCATCACTGCCCAAAACTCTCCTTCTCATTTCTCTTTCTTAACAAACGTTGGCTGACCCTGGCTGCATCTGTGGCGGGGGCTCAATAGCTTCTGACAGGGTGTATGATTTCCTCAGATCCACTCGGATACGCCCAAGCCTCTCCGGAGCGGGGGACAGGACCCAATGAGTGACGCCTCAGCGGCTTCCGTACCTGGGGATGTGGGTCCCCCTACTCCCCTCCCCCTGTTCACCTCCGTCCACCCAACTGACTCTAATCACTTCTGAAGGACCCCATACGCTACCAGCCCTCGAGTGCACACGTTTCACTCAGGCATTTAGACGGACATCAAAACGCATTACTTCAGAAATCATGAGACGTGTGTGTCTGTGTGTGTGTGTGTGTATGTGTGTGTGTGTGTGTGTGTGTGTGTGTGTGTGTGTGTGTGTGTGTGCGTGCGTGCGTGCGTGCGTGCGTGCGTCTGTGTGCGTGCGTGCGTGCGTGTGTGTGTGTGAGGCAGGGTGTGAGGCAGGGTGTGGAAATGAAGACATTAACTCTGTCTGCTGAATCAGAGGAACCCATACAGTTCCTGAGTGTCAGAAAACAGAAGGTCTGTTATGTGTTTATCCTACCAGGGTTATTGAGTACAGCCTGTAGGGAGGTCAGGTAAAAGCAGGGTATAGTTATGATTAAAACATCCTATTGTATCAATCTCTATTTTCATCAACCTTCTGCCTATCTGTCTGTCTGCTGGCATTTCTGTCTAGATTGACATTCAGGTTTAGAAAAATAGATACAGTATATTCCTTCTAAAACATATGTCCATAAGTTTCCAAAAGTCACATTTACATAGATTTTATTGGGGTTTATAGCTACATTTCCCCAAAGTGATGCAGTTAGGTGTCATACACTCTCTCTCTTCCTCTCTCTCTGTCCATCATTCCTTTTTCCTCTAAATGAGGTTAAAATGCTGCATGGCTCCTCGGGTCCAGAGCTAACATTGGGTAAATATGGCCTTAATGACTTCACAGCGGTGATCTCAACACTTTATGAGAGAGATCTCCTTCTCCACCATGATCATATTAGTCTAATTTAATATTCCCTCTTGACCTCTATTTCTCCCCGCAAACAATAAAGCACAGGGGGGTTGTTCAAAGGCCCACAGAGAGAGACAAAGAGAGGAAATCAAAGAGAAAAGTGACAGGGAAGGGAAAGATTGCAGAGATGAAGATCAACTTTAATCAGATTAGAACTTCATTGAAGATAGAAACTTTTCATAGTGACAATATTATCTACATTAAGATAGAAACTTTTCATAGTGTCAACATTATCTACATTAAGATAGAAACATTTCGTAGTGGCAACATTATCTACATTAAGATAGAAGCGTTTCGTAGTGGCAACATTATTTACATTAAGATAGAAACATTTCGTAGTGGCAACATTATCTACATTAACTTCTTGAGAATACAGGGGGTGCTGTATATCTGTCGTGCATGTGAACTGGTCGGGGGCGCCCAGCTGGTTCTGGCTGGCGTGGCTATGCTAATTTAGCGCTACATTTTGTTTTCGCTATAAAACATTTGATAAATCTGAAATATTGTTTGGATTCACCAGATGTTGGGCTTTCAATATCTGTACGCTGTGTATTTTTTCTGAAATGTTTTAAGACAAGTAATTAGTTATATGACGTTGGTCTCTGTAATTGTTCTGGCTGCGTCGGCACTATTTCAGATTACAGCTGCAATGTAGAACTGTGATTTATACCTGAAAATGCAAATTAAAAAAAAAAAAACTATGCTATACCATAAATATGTTATCAGACTATCTTATGAAGTTGTTTCTTGGTTAGTGGCTATATATATTTTTATTTAGTCGAATTAGTGATAGCTACTGACGCAGGAAAAAACTGTTGAAGTAAAAAAATTGTGTCTTTTGCTAACGTGTTTAGCTAATAGATTTACATATTGTGTCTTCCCTGTAAAACATTATAAAAATCTGAAATGGTGGCTTTATTCACAGGATCTGTATCTTTCATTAGGTGTCTTGGACTTGTGATTTAATGATATTTAGATGCTACTATTTAATTGTGACGCTATGCTAGCGATGCTAATCATTTTGGGGGGGGGGGGGCGGGGGGGGGGGGGGGGTGCTCCCGGACCCGGGGTAGGTGCTCGGTAGAGGTTTTAAGATAGAAACGTGTCACAGCCGTCGAAAGAAGAGGACCAAAGCGCAGCGTGGTGAGCATACATATTCCTTTTTTATTAGAAATGACGCCGACAAAAACAATAAACAATACAAAACAACCGTGAAGCTTAAGGGCTATGTGCCACAAACAAACTTAACTTCCCAAAACGAAAGGAGGGAAGAGGGCTACCTAAGTATGGTACCCAATCAGAGACAACAATAGACAGCTGTCCCTGATTGAGAACCATCCCCGGCCAAAACAAAGAAATACAAAAACATAGAAAATAGAACATAGAATGCCCACCCAAAGCACACCTTGACCAAACCCTAAATAGAGACATAAAAAGCTCTCTAAGGTCAGTGAGTGACAAAACGTTTGGTAGTGGCAACATTTTCTACATTAAGATAGAAACGTTTCATAGTGGCAACATTATCTACATTAAGATGGAAACGTTTTGTAGTGGCAACATTATCTACATTAAGATAGAAACGTTTTGTAGTGGCAACATTATCTACATTAAGATAGAAACGCTTCATAGTGTCAACATTATCTACATTAAGATAGAAACGTTTCGTAGTGGCAACATTATCTACATTAAGATAGAAACGTTTCGTAGTGGCAACATTATCTGCATTAAGATAGAAACGTTCCGTAGTGGCAACATTATCTACATTAAGATAGAAACGTTTCATAGTGGCAACATTATCTACATTAAGATAGAAACGTTTCGTAGTGGCAACATTATCTAGATTAAGATGGAAACGTTTTGTAGTGGCAACATTATCTATATTAAGATAGAAACGTTTTGTAGTGGCAACATTATCTGCATTAAGATAGAAACGTTTCGTAGTGGCAACATTATCTACATTAAGCGCACACAAGCACATACACACATACAAACACACATACACGCACATACAAACACTCATACATTCACATACAAACACACACACACATACAGGAGCAAACTTGTGAAAGAGGAGTAGCAAACACCTGTACACACATGCAAACACACACACATACAAACACACATACACACATACAAACACACAAACATACACACATACACACATACACACATACAAACACACATACACACAAACACACATACACATATACAACCACATATACACGATTAGAAACACACATACACACATACACACATACAAACACACACACATACAAACACACATTGACACATACACGTACACATACAAACGTACACACATACACACACATACATGCATACACTTAATGGGTTAAGATAACAACATAGTCATTAAACAGCAACTAGAAGAACACATATGTCATACATATGGAGGTATATGTTTTTATAGACAGGCAACACAGTCAGTCCTGTCATTAGATGAGCTGCTTGCTTCAGGAGTGGATACCATGGCGACCACTTCATAACCAACCTTGTGACCGAGTTGTGACCACGGCGTCACCAGCTAGGAAAACACAACACGGGTGTCTGGATCGGAAGCGACCGCCTTGCATGCCGGTGCAACCACATCCAGAGGCCACATGTGCATTCTCAGAATGATGTCATCTATGGTGAGGAAGGATTACCACCTCCTCCCTCTTCCTTTTTCCTCTCGTTCTACCCACTCTTCATGTATCGCCTCTCCTCTCTCCCCATCCACGCTTGTTTTCCTCTCTCTCTTCATGTTGCACCTCTCCTCTCTCCCCAGCCTCTCTCGTTTTTCTCTCTCTCCATATTGCGCCTCTCCTCTCTCCTTTTCATCTCTCTCTTATTTTCATCTCTCTCTTCATATTGCACCTCTCCTCTCTCCCCAGCCTCTCTCGTTTTCATCTCTCTCTCCATGTTGCACCTCTCCTCTCTCCTTTACATCTCTCTCCCCATTATCTCTTATTTTATTTTCTTCCTCCCCCCAGCCCTGCAGCGTATGTTACTCAATCACTCTCTTCTCTTCTTTCCCCTGCTGCCCTCTCTCCTTTCTTTTTCCAATGATCTCCCTTTCCCTCTCTTTCCCTTTCCAATTAACAGCTGACCACCTCCCAGCCGTTCATCCCCATGGGATCTTGGTGAACTTTCATCTCTAGATGGAGGTGCATCTAACTGTAGGACATTGAGCTTCCATCTGGTTATATGAGATCCACCCCTGATATGAGTTTTCAAAATCAGAACCTGCATGCTACTCCTCTTTCATAATTTTGCTCCCTTCTTCTGTGCCCTCCATCCATATCGCCTTGCTCTTTTATTCCCTCTCCCCCTCTAACCATTTTCTCTTTATCTCCCTCCCTCTCACTCCCCTCCCCCTTCCACTCTTAGAGGAAAAGGGCCATCAAACTGTGTGCCATCAAACATTATGCTTATCCATCCATATCACTGGGTGGATTAGTTCCCAGTAAACAGAGGAAACAGACTTTAAGCAAAAATAAAATAAAATTACATCTGAATGATGAAATTGAACCATTTCCCTCTGTTTTTACCGCCCCTGCAACAGTCCCCTGGCTCCTAAAAATAAGCACAGCCTTTTCTGTAGGCTACCATTAACTAGAGACTAGAGGGAGGCTAAGGCAGGGTAAGGCAGTCTAACATGTGTGGTTGCACTCCCCGCGTAAAAGCCCATATGTGATAATTACAAACACAAACCCGTTGGATCATAAATAATTTTATTACGCAAGCCTGTTGAGTCACTGCTGTGAGCTGGCGGGGAATGAGTCAATTGGCTTCTCTGAAAAATAATAGATGTGATTGTGTTTGTTCTCTTTCATATGCAAACATCAGGAGCTGCTATGAGGAAAACGTTCAGTGTGTTGTCTTTACTATATGCAAAATGTATGTGTTGTAGTTCTATGCTTTGGACAGGAAAAGTTAGACCTCGACCTACAGTCAGGTCCATGATTATTGGCACCTGTGACAAAGATGAGCAAAAAAGATTGTATAAAATAAATTATACAAATACTGAGCTATATTGCATGCATTTGTATTATTTTATACAACAAGAATTGCTCAGAAAAAGTTATTTTGTTCAATAAGTCATATTAAACAAAAACAGGGATCAAACCCCTGTTTTCAGTACTCCAGCATCCTAACCTTGCGAGGATAACTGTCACGATCATCTTGAGGATAATGAGTGGACCAAGGCGCAGCGTGTGAAAAATACATTCTCTTTTATTTAGAGACGAGAGAAACACGAAACGAACACTTATAACAAAACGAAACAAAAAAACAAACGACCGTGAAGCTACAAACGTAAACGCTACAAACGTTCTACATAGACAATTACCCACAAAACCCAATGCCTATGGCTGCCTTAAATATGGCTCTCAATCAGAGACAATGAACCACAGCTGCCTCTAATTGAGAACCAATCTAGGCAGCCATAGACATGCAAAACCCCTAGACAAGACGCTGACCCATTTAACCTACAAACCCCTAGACAATCCAAAAACACATACATTCCCCATGTCACACCCTGACCTAACTAAAATAATAAAGAAAACAAAGAATACTAAGGCCAGGGCGTGACAATAACGCCACTGAGCCTTTTTCTAAAATGTTTTATGAGATTGGAGGACACATTGGGAGGGATCTTAGACCATTCCCCCATATGGAATCTTTCCAGATCTTTGGATCTTTTCAAACCATAGGTTTCAATGGGGTTCAAGTCCAGAATCAAAATGTTGATTTATTGGTCAATTAATAATTTATTTGTGGATTTTGATGTGTGCTGATGTGCATGGCCAAAGAGGTCTACTTTCATGTAATCTGAACAGTGCTATGGTCAGATGATATGAAAATAGACCTATTTGGCCATGTGGGTTTGGCATTGAAAAACAGAAGCATACGCAGAACAGTACCTCATACCTACGGTAAAATATGTTGGTGGATCTTTGATGTTATGGGGCTATTTTGCATTCACTGGTCCTGGGGCCCATATTAAGGTCAACGGAAGCATTACATTTACCAAGTACCAGGACAATTTAGCCAAAAACCTGTTTGCCTCTGCTAGGAGGCTGACACTTGGCCAGAAGTGAATCTTCCAGCAAGAAAATAACCCCAAGCACACTTTAAAAGCCACAAAGAAATTGTTAATTTTCTACAAAATCTAAATTTTGCAATGGCCATCTCAGTCTCTGAACTTTAACCCCACTGAAAACCTGTGGTTTGAATTGAAGAGGGCAGTCCATAAGAGCAAATGATATCAAGGATCTGCAAAGATTCTATATGGAGGAATGGTCTAAGATCCTTCCCAAAGTCTTCTCCAATCTCTCTCTTTTTGTTAATACTCAGTGTCATTATCCTTGCAAGGGGAGGGTGCTAGAGTATTGAAAACAGGGATGCCAATACATTTGACCCCTAAAACCTCTTTCTCTAAGCAATTGTATTAGTATAAATTAATATAATGTCCCAATTTTAGCATATAATATAGCTCAGCATTTGTATAATTTATTTGATACAGTCTTTTTGCTCATCTTTATGATCCTTATCAAGGGTGCCAATAAATATGGACCTGCCTGTAGGCTACATATAGGATCAAAGGCAAGATAAATTAATATATGCATTGCTTTAAATTGACTTCATCAAATATTTATTAACACAGCACTTTTAGTCTAGGAAAATGTGCATTTTATGACCACAGCCTATATGCAAACTATAAACTGACTCATTATTAGTTTCCTTGTTGAGATAACTGAAGGCATTTTCTCAGTCAGTGTCAAACCTTCCCATCCCAAACAAGAAGGAACAGAAGCAGAGACAAGCATGCTGATAAAAAATAAAACGTTATTTTCAGCACATTAAAAGCCTGACTTCTATGCTTATCCCCTCGACGCTGCCTTTATCTGCAGTTTTATATAGTCTACTCTGTGGTTGAGTTGTAGGAGGACGAGCTCTGACCGCAGTGGAGGCTTCATGACACCTGCTGGTGTATTACCCAGCTATCCCCGGCCTTCCCCGCTCTGCTTGCATCTTCCCCGCGGAGAGCACCGCGTCTGTCCGCATCCATTGGACGGATCGGCAGGCTTCTATATATTCTCATCTTCCTCCTACGTATTCAATTGAAGACTGAAATAAACCGCGGGAGAGCTTTGAAACAATGTTACAGAAGATGAAGTAGCATATGTCTCGCAGGTTAGATAAATGATCAATGAAAACGTGTGATTGCACAAACACTTCCCGTTTGTCGATTTGTAGCCTACTTGTTTCTTGTTATACATCTGAGAAAACAACTCCCTCAACTATTTCAAAAGGCTAATCGAAAATACGCAATTCTTTGACTTTTTTACCCTCCTGGAATGTTGGTGTTGTTTCTTGTAAACCTCATTAAAATGTATATAATCAATTATGTAATAGTAATCAAACATGATCATAAAGTGCTGATATAAAGTATAGGTCTACAGCATCACTAGCACACCCTGCTTAAGTCCCATGTCCAAGCAAGGCTCTTTTTTCTCTCTCGTCTTTCCAAGGGCTCAGAAGCATGGGAACTAGAGGGAGAGGCAGAGGGTACAAAGAAACGGGGAAACAAGAGACTATACAGTACTTGACTAGAATGAGAGGTGCAGAGAATATTTATTGAAAATAAAATCATTTAAAAGCTGGATTACAGTATGCCTATACCATAGGAACTATTGACCTATATGGGAGATGAAAGTTCACTGAGGCCCCATGGGTATTGTGGGTGATACTGAGGAGAATGCATGACAGGGCATTATTATTCATATTGCTGCTATAACAAAGACAGTGGGCCTATATAATTTCTGGTGTTGCTTTCATGATTGTTTTTCAAGGTCTGTTGTGGTCAGTTATAGATTCCAGGCTAATGTAAAAACTGTAACATGGACTGCCCACAACTTGTGATCATTGTTGATTCATCATTAGAGACAGATTCAAATAATAGTTTATTGATTATTGCGACCATCTCCTTCTCTGTCAGTGACCATTCTCTTTCAGTGGCATCAGCTGGACAGTTGGTGAAAGAAGCCAATATAAGGTTAAGAATGAAGTCCCTGGAAGCTCGGTCCACATTCCATATGTGTTTAACTTCATTCACTCTAAATGAAGGGCTTATCGGCCCTGTCTCTCTCTTTCAAACACAGACACACACAATACTGACTGTGCAGGAAGGGGGGGGGGCGTTTAGCATGCATTATTAATTACTATTTGAGCATCTGTCTGTCTGTGCGGTCGGCTAAGGGGGCTTGGGGGCGAGGGGGGGTCCGCGGCTGAGCAAACACACAGGCAGGTTCCAGCTAGAATGTCAAACGCGTCCCTCCGTCACTGCAGCCATTGGTAGAAATGTCTGTTTCCAGTCTGTTGGCTAGGTGCATTTAGGTCGTTGGGCTCATAGCCTGCGTCCATGCCTTGGAGACAGCCGCGCTACGCGCTACACTGCTCCGCTATTTTCCCTGACCCTGTGTAGGCTCTCGCGCTCAGTTAAGCAAACACTAGACCCACTGATCATCAGACGCTCTTCAACAAATCAGTGTGCGATTCTGCGAGAGCGAGTGCACATCGTAAACGATTATTTCTCTGCACTCTATATCTCTCCAGGATGGATTTACCTTTAGCGGAGACAGCTACCTCGTATCCCGAGTGAGGGGAGTCTTATCAATTGCCAAGTTTCGTCTATTCCTGGAGTTTTGAGTGGTGAAGCAAGCGTGTTTTCCTCCCCTGATCCGCACTCGTTTTTCACCACCTTTGCTCGCATCAGCTGGAGCGAGAGCTGCCGCTTCACGATGGCAGGAGCGGGAATATTTCTGTGCATTCTGCTGTTACAGTTTTTTATCTCCACTGGGCTGTGCAACCCCGGATTCGCCTTCACGGAGGACCCCTCGGAGAGAGCTGGGAAGTCAGACGGGTATTGTAGTCGGATATTACGGGCTCAGGGCACTCGGAAGGAAGGCTACAACGAGTTTCGGCTCCGAGTCGAGGGGGACCCAGCAAATTATCAGCCTGGGAGCACTTACAGAGGTAGTGTATTCCGTCCTATTGCGCGCACATTGTCTGACACACAATAGGGTATTTTTTGCCTTTACTCTATTTCTCTTTTGTGTTCAACTCACGTGAAGACGCAGTGTTGTGGTCATTTATAAGGAAGTGATATAAGCCTCGAAGTCAGAGCTGTGTTATGACAAGTCAAACTCTCTTGTGGAAAGAGGAGTTGGGCACAGACCAGAATGCCCTCATACCGTATCTTCATAAGCGTCTGTTTTTTGCTGAAATATTTGCAACTTGTGATGCTCTGACTTTATTTTTGATGACTCCACCTGAGAACTCATTGGTCATTATAGTTAACATTTTGATTAATTAGTTTAACAAAAGTCCAATTTTGGCTCAATCACTCAACACGTCACAGTTTTATTCGAACACATTATCTCAGGGAAGCTATTGTATATCAATACAGTAATGATAATGACACGAATAATGACAGCTATTGCCAGTTGTGTCAGCAAGTGAAGAGCTAATTTCCCTTCTGATTGATATAGCCTATAAAGATCTCATTCCTATGAGGAACGAATCCAGGAGGGTTAGTGCTTTTAGATTTTGCATACCTTTATTAAACCTATCAATCTGTTTCCCATCAGTTGAATTTCTTCACTGGCTGTGTGTTTGTGATCCCCAGTGACTCTGTATGCATCCAGTCCTGCTTACTTCAGAGGTTTCACCCTCATCGCTCTGAGGGAGGGGAGGGAAGGAGACAAAGAAGAGGACTATGCTGGCAATTTCCAGGTAAGACAACAAGGAGATCTGCAATTATATGTCATTAAAAATCATACAAAATGAAAACATGCATCTTTTATTTTCTTCTAAATGACCTTCAGTTATTCAGGTGAAAGTAGCATTATTTTTTAGATGCACTCAGTCATTAGAAGCTAGCAGATTCATTACTTACTGTACAAACAACAGCTGCAAATTACACTAAATTACAATCACGTTTTGAAGTTCACTATCCTTGCTTTGTCTCTCATGAATCTAGAAAATACTTTTTGTAGGTCAGATTGCAGTATTTATTTAGTTTCATAGCACAAACGTTTGTTAGATCATTTCTCAGACTGGCTATAGCCAGGTAGAGAGCAGGCCTGCCCAGGCAAGTGCAGGGGGGTTGTCTAGTAACATGGGCCTTCAGAGGGAGACAACGTCTTCATAGCGGTCAAAAGAGCTAGCCGACAGCTAAAATGTCTATGAAAAAATAAGATTTCAGCTAATAGAGAGAAATATCTAACAAAATAACTACATTAAGGCATTCACTAATCATAAACTATTTACATTTAATAGAAATGTGGGTACATTTGTGGACAAAATTCCTACTTACTCAAACTTTAATACGTTTATCCACAGTGTAAGTCAATAACATTTTGAATATACTGTATTTCAAGTTTGCAGTGTAGGTTTTTATACCCTATTCATATTATGGAGTCAGTCAGCCAGTCAGTCACTGGGGGCAAAGCAGTCCCAGCGAAAAGGGAGTGTTTTGATGCAGTCATGTGATATACAGGTGCAAGGATATCCTCTCTTCCAGAGCAGAGCAGAGCCAGCACACTTAACCATACCTGGCAGAACACTTACATCAACACCATATGCTGCCTCTGGACACCCCTCTCCTGCACACTGCTGTGTCGGCTCTCACCCACTCCGCTGTGTGTGTGTGTGTGAGAGAGAGAGAGAGAACTCCCAACATAATCTGTTCCCCTCTCAGACCCCTCCTGCCAGAGTCGTTCTGTTTCACGCATCATCTTGGAGGAAGCGCGATTACTCTCACCTCGTTTCCTCTAATACCTCTATTTACGGCCCCCTCTCTATTCCTTTGTGTGTGTGTGTGTGTGTGTGTGTGTGTGTGTCTTTGTGAATAAGAGAGTGTGTGTGTGAAAATGGGAAAAGGAGTCTTGTGCCAGTCAGGGGGAGCCCAGGTGTGTGAAAATGGGAAAAGGAGCCTTGTGCCAGTCAGGGGGAGCCCAGGTGTGTGAAATTTGGCAACGCATGCATGTACGGTGCCCACACACACAAATCTGTCCAGGTTCAGTGCGAAGATCGTTCCCAGCCTACAGACGGCTCCAACTGGACTGGAAAAGGGAGGGAGCGAGAGAGGAAGAAGGAGGGATGGGGGAAGTGTTTTCACACTTAGATGTCAGGGGATATTGTAGGACATGTCCCCAGGTCTGATGAGGCCCTCCGGGTTCTAGCGTGGTGAGAGATGGGCTGGGGGAGACAGAGGTTTCAGGCCAAGAACACACAGCATGTGAATTGGCCAAGAAGATGTTGTTTATAGGTTTTATAACCAGATTACTGGGCCAGAGGACTGATACTCCTCCCTTACAAACACTATTTTAAACAAACAATGTTAAGAAGCTATTTGTTAAACTAGTCACGCACAACCTGACAAGTCTTTGAGTGATATGAATAAATCAATGAATACTGAGCTCCTATAATGCTTCAGGAAAGAAAATCTTCTGACAAGGTGGAACTTCTGCAATATGTATTATATTTATGACCTTTATATAAAACATTTTCGCACTTTGTAACAACTGTAAATGTAATAACTTTCTATTTGTAATAACTTGGGAAAAAAACATTTTGTTAATACCCCCGGTACATTTTATAATTTGCCGATAAACCTAATAAAATGTTGAATGGTAAACATCATATTTTTCATCTCTAAATGTAATATGTTATTCCATTAACCGGTAGTTATTAAATTAACTGGTTGTTAACAACTTTTTTCATGAATAATGTAATAACTTACACCAATCACGTAATAACATACATACATATATTTTTTTAATGTAGTACTTCAGTCAATTTGATGCACATACAGTACCAGCACCCACTGCCAATTACAACACTAACAAACTCATACACATCATACAGGAATACTCATACATAAACACACTCACAAGCACACATTGAAATGTAGTCACACACATACACACACGTACACACTGATCAAAAAATATCTGAATGAATCTGTAGGCCCTGGTATTAAACATGTAATCTGCAATATTTCCCTGCAAACAATAATGAATCGTTAGGTCACAAAATGGTCACCTAAAGTCGCCAGAATGTTGTGTCATGGAGTTTTTTTTCTAGTTTCCAGTTGGTCCCGGGGATGTTCTTGGGACATTGTGTCATGGTCCCCTAAAGATTTTTTCTAGTTCCCAGTTTGACCCGGGAATGTCCCAAAGGACATTGTGTCATGGTCCCCTGGAGGTTTTGTCTAGTTCCCGGTTTGTCTCGAGGATGATTTCGGGACGTTGTGTCATGGTCCCCTGGAGGTTTTGTCTGGTTCCCGGTTTGTCTCGAGGATGATTTCGGGACGTTGTGTCATGGTCCCCTGGAGGTTTTGTCTGGTTCCCGGTTTGTCTCGAGGATGATTTCGGGACGTTGTGTCATGGTCCCCTGGAGGTTTTGTCTGGTTCCCGGTTTGTCTCGAGGATGATTTCGGGACGTTGTGTCATGGTCCCCTGGAGGTTTTGTCTGGTTCCCGGTTTGTCTCGAGGATGATTTCGGGACGTTGTGTCATGGTCCCCTGGAGGTTTTGTCTGGTTCCCGGTTTGTCTCGAGGATGATTTCGGGACGATGTGTCATGATCTCCTGGAGGTTTTGTCTAGTGAGCCATTATAGCTCTTTGTCTTTTGGCAATGCTAGTCACACACACACACACACACACACACACACACACACACACACACACACACACACACACACACACACACACACACACACACACACACACACACACACACACACACACACACACACACACACACAGTGCTTTTAACATACAGTGTTTCAACTTACATATTTTACACACGTTGTGTATGTTTATTCATACAGTAGTTATTATTATTATTATTATTTATATATTTATTATATTTATTTATATTATATTTATTTATATACATGTTCTCACCTGGGATTTAAACTCACAACCTCTTTGTTCACTGCATTACAATCTTCCTTCTATGCTACCATGTCTGTATCATTGACTGATTTCACATGTAATCCTATTCCTACACTTTACACTTCAAAGTAACTGTTAAAAATACACTGTTTAAAATACACTCAAGAAAAACGATTGTATTTTTTGAGTCAGTTTTAAACAGAATAATATGCCCCACCAACATTAGACAACTTTACTAAAAACCCAAACTGAAATAAGTAAATTAAATCAATGAGAGAATCTAAGGAGGTCTTTTTTTAATCTTAACTCATTTGCACACAATGTATATAGACTTTTTTTTCTTTTTTTTTTTCTACCTTATTATTGACTGTATGTTTGTTTATTCCATGTGTAATTCTGTGATGTTGTTTGTGTCAAACTGCTTTGCTTTATCTTGGCCAGGTCGCAGTTGTAAATGAGAACTTGTTCTCAACTAGCCTACCTGGTTAAATAAAGGTGAAAAAAAAAAAAAAAAAAAAAGTCAGGTTAGCTGATAACTAAATGGCATGCTTTTGCTAAGTGCAGAGATGTATTATAAGTAATGTATATGTAAGGGACTTCTGAAATTCTACAGACTTTGTGGCACAGCAGAAAGATCAGCATGTCCCAAATCTATAGGTTGTGAGTTTAAATCCCATGTGGGGTCATATTGAAAAGTCAGTACTGAAGTTATCATATCAAATGTAATCACATTGTCATTGATTAAAGATTTCTACACTGTTTTATCTGAACAGCTGAACAGCTTACCACTAACCTTAAAACCCCCACAACATTTCATTACTTTACTTATAACGGTTTGGGACACCTAGGACAATCACGTGACAAATGCCTCCAAGAACGTCCAGGGTAGCTTCAGAGCACCATGACACAACATCGCAAGAACGTCCTAAAAACGTCCTCTGGGAAGACCCGGGACCAACTGGGAACTAGACAAAAGCTCCAGGGGACCATCACACAACAGCCCAAGAACATCCTAAAAACTTTCTCGGGGATGTCCTGGGACAAACCGAGAACTACACAAAACCTTCAGCGGACCATAACACAATGTCCCAAGAACGTACTAAAAGCGTACTCAGTGACGTCCCCAGGACAAACCGGGAACTAGACAATACTTCCAGGGGACCATGACAGAACGTTCTCAGAACATCAGAGTGATAACATCACACTGAAACCCTTAACCTCTCTTGGGTACGTGAGACGTTAGCGTCCCACCTCTTCAACAGCCAGTGAAACTGCTGGGCGCCAAATTCAAATACAGAAATACTCATTATAAAAATTCAGAAAACAAAACATATTTTACATAGGTTTAAAGATGAACTTCTTGTGAATCCAACCACGATGTCAGATTTTAAAATGCTTTACGCCGAAGCATACCTTACGATTATTTGAGAACATAGCCCAGTAGACAAATCATTACAAACAGTAACCAGCCAAATAGAACAGTTACACAAGTCAGAAATAGAGATAAAATTAATCCCTTACCTTTGACGATTTTGATATGGTTGCACTCAGCAGACATTCATTTACTCAATAAATGTTCCTCTTGTTCGATAAAGTCTCTTTATATCCAAAAACCTCCATTTTGTTTGCGCGTTTTCTTCAGTAATCCACAGGCTAAAACATAGTCAAAACAGGCAGACAAAAAAATCCAAATTGTATCCGTAAAGTTAATAGAAACATGTCAAACAATGTTTATATTCAATCCTCAGGTTGTTTTTAGCCTAAATAATCGATAATATTTCAACCAGACAATAACGTTGTCAATTGAAAATGTAAACAAGAAAGGAACTCTCTCGGTCTCGCTCATGAAAAAGCTCTGTGACACTTTAGGGTCCACTCATTCAGACTGGTCTTACTTCCTAATTTTTCAGAATACAAGTCTGAAACAATTTCTATAGACTGTTGACATCCAGTGGAAGGCATATAAACTGCAATTTGAGTCCTAAGTCAATGGATACTGTAATATCATTGAATAGAAAACTACAAAACCAAAAAGAAAACTACTTCCTGAATGGATTTTTCTCAGGTTCTCGCCTGCCAAATCAGTTCTGTTATACTCACAGACACTATTTTAACAGTTTCATATCATATCTTCTGGGCCCAAGAAGCAGGCAGTTTAATTTGGGCATGCATTTCATTCATTTGGGCATGAAATTCCAGGTAAATGTAAATGTACTTTTTGAATGTACTTGAACAATCTAACTTATTTATTTAATGCTTCATATGCTTAAAGAGCTTGGACCTCAGCCCATCATAATATACGATTGTTTTATTCCATACTCCAAACAATGTACAGGATAAGTCGGAAGTTTACATACACCTTAGCCAAATACTGACATTTAATCCGAGTAAAAAATCCCAGTCTTAGGTCCATTAGGATCACCACTTTATTTTAAGAATGTGAAATGTCAGAATAATAGTAGAGAGAATTATTTATTTCAGCTTTTATTTCTTTCATCACATTTCCAGTGGTTCAAAAGTTTACATACACTCAATTAGTATTTAGTAGCATTTCCTTTAAATTGTTTAACTTAGGTCAAACGTTTCGGGTAGCCTTCCACAAGCTTCCCATAATAAGTTGGGTGAATTTTGGCCCATTCCTCCTAACAGAGCTGGTGTAACGGAGTCAGGTTTGTAGGCCTCCTTGCTTGCACATGCTTTTCAGTTCTGACCACAAATGTTCTATAGGATTGAGGTCAGGGCTTTGTGATGGCCACTCCAATACCTGTTGTCCTTAAGCCATTTTGCCACAACTTTGGAAGTATGCTTGGGATCATTGTCCATTTGGAAGACCCATTTGCGACCAAGCTTTAACTTCTTCTGGCTGCAAGTCCGAGGCCGGCCACAATATGACAACAGCCACTTCAAGTGCAGGGCGCGAAATTCAAAATATATGTTTTAGAAATATTTAACTTTCACACATTAACAAGTCCAATACAGCAAATGAAAGGTACACATCTTGTGAATCCAGCCAACATGTCCGATTTTTAAAATGTTTTACAGCAAAAACAGCACGAATATTTATGTTAGCTCACCACCAAATACAAAAAAGGACAGACATTTTTCACAGCACAGGTAGCATGCACAAAGCCAACCTAACTAACCAAGAACCAACCAAACTAACCAACAAACAACTTCATCAGATGACAGTCTTATAACATGTTATTCAATAAATCTATGTTTTGTTCGAAAAATGTGCATATTTCAGGTATAAATCATAGTTTACATTGCAGCTACAATCAGAAATTGCACCGAAAGCAGCCATAATAATTACAGACACCAACATCAAATACCTAATTACTCATCATAAAACATTTCTGAAAAATACATAGTGTACAGCAAATGAAAGACAGGCATCTTGTGATTCCAGCCAATATTTCCGATTTATTAAGTGTTTTACAGCGAAAACACAATATAGCGTTATATTAGCTTACCACAATAGCCAGAAACACAAGCCATTTCCCAGTAGCAAAAGTTAGCGATCGTAACAAACAAGCAAAAGATATATAATTTTTGACTAACCTTGATATGCTTCATCAGATGACAGTCCTATAACATCAGGTTATACATACACTTATGTTTTGTTCGAAAATGTGCATATTTAGAGCTGAAATCAGTGGTTATACATTGTGCTAACGTAGCTACTTTTTCCCACAACGTCCGGATATTTTTCTGACACTTTTTCTGACACACATATTCTGACCAAATAGCTATTCATAAACATAACTAAAAAATACATGTTGTATAGGAAATGATAGATCCATTAGTTCTTAATGAAATCGCCGTGTTAGAATTCTAAAAATAACTTAATTACGACATACAGCTTCGGTATAGCTAGAGAGTACCCAAAAGCTGGGCGCCAACGACTAGTTCACATGTACGACAGATATATGAAATAGCATCATAAAATGTTTCCTACTTTTGCTGATTTTTCATCAGAATGTTGGACAAGGGGTCCTTTGTCAAGAACAATCGTTGTTTGGATTTAGAACGGCCTATTTCCCTCTCGGTTTAGCAAGCACACTAGCCAAGTGGCACGAATCTCTCCATGTCAACAAATGGAAGAGAACGGAACACGGCAAAACTACTGAAAAAATTTCAGTAATATGATTAAACTATATTGAAAAAACATACTTTACGATGATATGGTCACATGTATCAAATAAAATCAAAGCCGGAGATAGTAGTCGCCTATAAGGAAAGCTTTTCATACGGCAATCCCCGGTTCCTTCTCGCGCCTTCCTGAAAACAGGAAATGGGTGAAACGTCATTCCAAGAGCTTTTTTTCCACTTCAGACCAAGATAAACACTCCATTTCTTCTCTCACCGCCTCTTGACATCCAGGGGAAGGTGTATGACGTGCATGTATGCTAATACGTATCATGCCCATTTATAGGCAGGACCTAGAAGAGAGCATCGATTTCAGATTTTCCACTTCCTGGTCAGGAAGTTTGTGCCAAATGAGTTCTGTTTTACTCACAGATATAATTCAAACGGTTTTAGAAACTAGAGAGTGTTTTCTATCCAATAGTAATAATAATATGCATATTGTACGAGCAAGAATTGAGTACGAGGCCGTTTGAAATGGGCACCTTTTATCTGGCTACTCAATACTGCCCCTGCAGCCCAAACAGGTTAACTTCCTGACTGATGTCTTGAGATTTTGCTTCAATATATCCACATAATTTTCCTACCCCATCATGCCATCTATTTTGTGAAGTGCAGCAGTCCCTCCTGCAGCAAAACACCCCCACAACATGATGCTGCCACCCCCGTGCTTCACGGTTGGGATGGTGTTCTTCGGCTTGCAAGCCTCCCCCTTTTTCCTCCAAACATAACGATCGTCATTATGGGCAAATAGTTATATTTTTCTTTCATCAGACCAGAGGACATTTCTCAAAAAAGTATGATCTTTGTCCCCATGTGCAGTTGCAAACCGTAGTCTGGCTTTTTTATGGCGGTTTTGGAGCAGTGGCTTCTTCCACGCTGAGCGGCCTTTCAGGTTATGTCGATATAGTACTCGTTTCACTGTGGATATAGATACTTTTGTACCTGTTTCCTCCAGCATCTTCACAAGGTCCTTTGCTGTTGTTCTGGGATTGATTTGCACTTTTCACACAAAAGTACGTTCATCTCTAGGAGACAGAACTTATCTCCTTCCTGAGCGGTATGAAGGCTGCCTGGTCCCATGCTGTTTATACTTGCGTACTATTGTTTGTACAGATGAACGTGGTACCTTCAGGCGTTTGGAAATTTCTCCCAAGGATGAACCAGACTTGTGGAGGTCTGCTTTTTTTTCTGAGGTCTTGGCTGATTTCTTTTGATTTTCCCTTGATGTCAAGCAAAGAGGCACTGAGTTTGAAGGTAGGCCTTGAAATACATCCACAGGTACACCTCCAATTGACTCAAATTATGTCATTTAGCCTATCAGAAGCTACTAAGGCCATGACATCATTTTCTGGATTTTTCCAAGTTGTTTAAAGGCACAGTCAACTTAGTGTATGTAAACTTCTGACCCACTGGAATTGTGATCTAGGTCTCCTGCAGGCCACAATACTGTGTTAACCTGCTAATCTTAAATGTAGGCATTAGCGCAGGGACAAATCTTAGCTTACACAAATGTTTAGGTCTCAGACAAGTTTAATTACACCTACATCACTTTTCAGTTGCTATCCCTTACTGCCTTGGTGGCCATGAGTAAGGCACTGCTACAGGCAAGGGCAAGGCTGACCCTGTTCTGCTCCAAGCCTGTTCTCTGTTTGGTGTCAACAAAAATACATGTCTCCATTATACAATAGGCTTTTATTTTTAAATAAAATGTTCCCTGAATATGTGTGTTTTGTATTATTTTGTGCCTATGTATTCCTGTGAGTGTGTGTATGCATATGTGTGTTTGTAATACAAGTTGAGTCTGTATGTGTGGATATATACCAGTGTGTGAGTTTTGTCAAAACCGAAGGTGGTATACATATGCATCAATAACACCTTTATGAAATACTTCATAACCCCTTCATGAATGTTGCAGTATCATTCATCAACCTTCATAGCACATTAAACATCAGTCATATGTAATCTTCACAACAACAGTCATGTTTTCATTACAGTATTATAGTAGAAATATCTGGTTGGATTGACCTTGATGGTTGCTGGTGCTGCTGACTGGGTTAGTTCTGCACAGCGCAATACTTTGACAGCCTCTGCTGAGCTGAAGCCAAGGTGTTAGCTTGAGGAGCTAATGCAAGTCGGGATGTTGGGATGTTATTACATCATAACTTGACTTTATTTGAAAAGAAGAGTGCAGTTAGTTCAACACGTCTCCATTCACTGATAAAGGATTAGTGGATGAAGGGCAATATCAAACTTCATCAATGTGAAGTAAACAGGAGGGTGAGGGAATACCTCTGTCCCTGATCCATCCCACCCAACTACTGCCAACCGACCTCGCTGTGGGACTCTCAGCAGTCAAGTCAATCGTCCACTGCACCTTTTGCTTACCGACTAATCTCCCCTTTTCACCCCCCCAAAGTTGCTTCTCTGTTTGCACACCAGTCTTGTATCCCTGTATTTTCTTACCTTACGTCTTTCACCATCCTCCTTTAGGGGAATATTATTCACTCTTCCACTCAACCTCACTCCTTACCACCTGCCAGAGGTAGTATACAGTGATCCAATCAGCAAGGGGTGAATGTATGTGTACAAGCCAGACCTCATGAATGAGAGCCTGTGGTTGGCTTTAAGAGCAGCCATAACTAGCAGAACTGGTAGCAGACTCTTGTGAACCTGTTGGTTTCATTCCCTTTCCACATAAAGCTGAATGTTTTACAGTTGACCGTTTCTTGTGTTGAGGCGAGTTTTACAGTATAGCACTTCAGTTACTCACAGTTACTACTATGTCATGACCGAGCGCACAACCCCCGAAGAATGTAGGAAGGAAGGAAGGAAAAAAGAGGGTGTTTTTATCATTTGTTCCTTCTCCTGCCACATCTCATTACCCTCTTTGCTGCTGTACGGTTTTTATGTTTGGCTGTTTTATTTTTCCCTGCCATTGATCTCATGCTGTTGTTATTTAGTACCAGCCTTGAGGTTTCTCCTTATTCGAGGCGAGAGGGGGGTGGGTGAGGGGTTTGGTGGGTGGGTTAGTGGGCGCAGCACGGCGTGACAGAGCATCGTAAATGGCAGAGTGTGAAAAAGGGAAACGCTGTATCATCCAGTCAGCTTCAATCACTCAGCTCTACACACACTGACAGCGCTGCTATATCTGTTGTGGAATACGAGGGGTAAACTGAAATATCTGCTGTGGAATACGAGGGGTAAACTGAAATATCTGCTGTGGAATACGAGGGGTAAACTGAAATATCTGCTGTGGAATACGAGGGGTAAACTGAAATATCTGCTGTGGAATACGAGGGGTAAACTGAAATATCTGCTGTGGAATACGAGGGGTAAACTGAAATATCTGCTGTGGGATACGAGGGGTAAACTGAAATATCTGCTGTGGAATACGAGGGGTAAACTGAAATATCTGCTGTGGAATACGAGGGGTAAACTGAAATATCTGCTGTGGAATACGAGGGGTAAACTGAAATATCTGCTGTGGGATAAGAGGGGTAAACTGAAATATCTGCTGTGGAATATGAGGGGTAAACTGAAATATCTGCTGTGGAATACGAGGGGTAAACTGAAATATCTGCTGTGGGATAAGAGGGGTAAACTGAAATATTTGCTGTGGGATAAGAGGGGTAAACTGAAATATCTGCTGTGGAATACGAGGGGTAAACTGAAATATATGCTGTGGGATACGAGGGGTAAACTGAAATATCTGCTGCGGGATACGAGGGGTAAACTGACATATCTGCTGAGGGATACGAGAGGTAAACTGAAATATCTGCTTTAGGAATATTAGGTGGAAATTTGATTGTTAGCGCTCTTGTAGAGGTCTTGATAAGCACAAGTGCTAAGGCGTAATTGTAATGACTGTGTTGTGTTTATGTTGATACTAATGTATGTAGTGTATCTAGTGTTTATTGTTGTATTTATAGGTACACAGAATGTAATAAATCAAAACACGCAAACACACTAATACAGTATCAATACCCAATACTATGTCTGGTACGGTACACACGGAGTACAACATCTCTCCATACATCAGCAGACTTCAGGTGTTTCCTCATCCTCCCCTCTCCCCTTTCTTCCTCCCTTCTACTTCCCGTCCTCGCTTCCTCCCCCATTCCTCTGCTGCTCTAGAGGAGTTCCTTTCACTGTCAACCTCAATTACACACACACACACGAACACACACACACACACACGCACACGCACACACGCACACACGCACACATGCACGCACACGCACGCACGAACACACACACACACACACACACACACACACACACACACACACACACACACACACACACACACACACACACACACACACACACAAACAATGCATGTACACAAGTACACACGCACACACACACAAACACACACACAAATACACTCTCACACACTACCCGTCTTCCCATCATCAGCCAGTCCTATTGGAGGCATGACGCACAGCCCCTTTCAAACACAACTATTTGCTCCTGCCTGGTAGGACAGAAACTGTATCAGATTCAACACTGATTCAATGTTCACACCCAGCACAAACACTTCTATCTGCCTCCTCACTTTCTTGACATCCCCTCTTATTTTGTCGTCTCGCCCTGCTGTGAAGTGATGTGTAGTCAGAAATCGATTTTCCTTGAAAGTATTGTTGGCAAATCGTGCACACACACACACACACTGCCAGCTGACCTCCCCAGAGAGCTCAATAAAAAAGCGCTTTTCATCGAGTCGGGAGCTGTCCAGAGACAGCTGAGAGGGAGCACACTTTCAGATTTCAAATGAGCTGTACGTCAAATAGATGCTGTCGTGTGTGTGTGTGCGTGAGTGTGTGTGTATAACATGTGTAATCACTTTTCATGTTGGCCCACATTAGTTTGGGAAGAATGTTGTTGAATGTTATTGTTCAAGTTTGACCAGCTGTTGCAAGCAAACACACTCTCTCTCACAGACTCTACCTCAAACTGTCTTCCCCTTTCTCTGTTTCTCACATTTAGTCTCTCATACACAGTCTCAGGCTCTGTCACTCGCTCTCTCAAATGCACACACACGCGCACGCACGCACACACGCGCACACACGCACGCACGCACGCACGCACGCACACACACACACACACACACACACACACAGACAGACAGAGCCATAGGTCAGTTGAATGGCTGCTGCTTTTCACAGATGGTGTTTAATGCATTCCCCTGGGTCATCACAGACTCCAGTCGGCTCAGTCAGCCCCCACCCCAGGGATGCCTGTCAGAAACCATGGGAACCCAGCAAGGGTTTTATGACCTCTGGGTGTGATTCAGAGGGCTGGATACAGACGCAGCCAGGCCAGTCAAGCCCAGAGCTCTCTCTCACACACACACACACATACACACAGTCCAGTCCAAAGTAAACTGATTCATAACATGGCGTGACAGAGGGAATTCTCCGCTGACAGCTTTATTGAGTGAGAGAGTTCCGAGTATTTATCGCCCTGATGTCACTTCCTGTCAAATAGAACTGTGGAGAATGTTGTCACACAAAAACGCACACGCACGCGCACGCACACACACACGCACGCACAGGCACAGACAGGCACATACATGCACACACAGGCACGCACACGCACACACACGCACACCCATGCACTCACGCACACACACGCACACCCATGCACTCACGCACACACACGCACACCCATGCACTCACGCACACTCACGCACACCCATGCACTCACGCACACTCACGCACACCCATGCACTCACGCACACACACGCACACCCATGCACTCACGCACACTCACGCACACCCATGCACTCACGCACACTCACGCACACCCATGCACTCACGCACACACACGCACACCCATGCACTCATGCACACTCACGCACACCCATGCACTCACGCACACTCACGCACACCCATGCACTCACGCACACACACGCACACCCATGCACTCACGCACACACACGCACACCCATGCACTCACGCACACTCACGCACACCCATGCACTCACGCACACTCACGCACACCCATGCACTCACGCACACACACGCACACCCATGCACTCACGCACACACACGCACACCCATGCACTCACGCACACACACGCACACCCATGCACTCACGCACACACACGCACACCCATGCACTCACGCACACACACGCACACCCATGCACTCACGCACACACACGCACACCCATGCACTCACGCACACTCACGCACACCAAAAGCACTTGGAGCTGAAAATGCGCACACAAATGACCCTCAAGGACGGCACTTAAGCCCTTCATTCATTTGCTAAGAATCGTGGCTGGCCACATACAGTATGTCTGTGAAATGCACTATCGATCCTACAGTATAACTACTGGTGCGTGACACAGAGGTTGTGTGTGTGTGTGTGTGTGTGTGTGTGTGTGTGTGTGTGTGTGTGTGTGTGAAATAACCATTATATATTTGCCGTCCAGCTGCAAAGCTGTCAATTTGCCACTACAGGATAGACTTATGTACGTATGTATTCAAACACTATATATTAAATTGCATGCCAGCCAGATGTATCCACTGAGTCATAGTGTAGAATGACACAAGGAGCTTAAATTCATTTCATTTAATTGAAAATAATTTGTGAAATGCAAAATGTACTATTACTTTGTAATGAACAGATGTTGCTAATGAATTAGATAATGTCTAATTGTAGCGTTCTAATTAGGCCTGGTAATGAAAGCTAATGGCAGTTAAATGAAGTTGCACTTGAACTCACATTGAGAGAGGGAATCATATGACAATAGTAAATACATAGTAATGAAATATATGGTATAATACAGAGAGAACATAAGGTACCAGGCAATTACAATTATATTATCTTTCCTCATTTGCTTATCCTTATTTAAATCTAATCCATGCTGTGTGTGTGTGTATGTGTGTGTCTTTGTCTGTCCGTCTGTGTGTGTGTGTCTGTTTATATGTGTTATACAGATCATCGATGAAGAGGACACCCAGTTCATGATCAACTGTCCCCCGGCAGTGACAGAGAGTACCCCTCGGAGACGCACCAGGATCCAGGTGTTCTGGACAGCACCCCCCAGCGCCTCTGGTTGTGTCACCCTCAAGTAGGTACATGTACTTGGGGCTCTCTGAAGAACCCTGAAGTAAGGATCTATATTTACTGCGTCCCCATTATCCACCCCTCTCCCGAAGTGTGCACTTGTCCTGCATACTCCCCATTATGGATGAAACAACTTTGGAAACTCCCTCCAGCCAGTGCTTACATCAATCCAATGTGCAAGTGCACACTTTGGGAGAAGTGTGGAGAATCGAGATGCAGCCATATGTGATCCCCACCCGTGGTACTGGAGAGCTACGGTGTTTAGAGGCTTTTATTCCAGACCAATGGTAATATTATCTGATTCAACTAATAAATGTTTTGATGGCTTGGTGATTAGTTCATCCAGGTGTGTTGGTGCTGGGCTGGAACAAGACATTCACAACCTTTAGCTTGTGTATAGGACTAGAGTAGGTGACACAAATCCAGTGTAGCGGTGACAGTGTGTTGTTGATTGTATACTGTTTATTAAGGAGCTGTATGTGGACCCCTCAGGCATGTTTACATACAGTATCGTACTCAAATGTGTCCTATTACTGTACATGGAAAGTTATTACTGTACTCCTCTCCACTCCAAACCCAGCCCAAAGGTTTCACACAGAATAGATTATCAATGTTTCTTCAAGAACGTATGTTGCATAAAGAATTCATAATCACAAGAATATCTGCAATGGCTTGGGGTGACATTAATTGATTCCTTTGCCGTGTCGTGTGCCTCCAGGGCTTGTTTAGGTGCAGTATGTGTTTGTTACCTGTACCAAACATAGATCACAGTACACTCCCATGCATTGAGGCACGATATTGGTTGAGGTTAGGGCCGAGAGAGAGAGAGAGTGTGCGTGTGTGTGTGTGAGAGAGAGAGAGTGTGTGTGTGAGGGAGAGTGTATAAGCTAGAGAGAGAGAGAAGAGGGGGAGGAGGAGAGAGGAGACCCACTGGGTACAGACGTCAATTCAGCATCTATCCCACGTTGATTCAACGTAATTTCATTGAATTAGACGTGGAAACAACATTCAACCAGTGTGTACCCAGTGGAGGGAGAAGAGAGAGAAGAGAGACCTACAAAGAAGAGAGAGAAGAGAGAGCGCTACAAAGAAGAGAGAGAAGAGAGAGCGCTACAAAGAAGAGAGAGAAGAGAGAGAGCTACAAAGAAGAGAGAGTGCTACAAAGAAGAGAGAGAAGAGAGAGAGCTACAAAGAAGAGAGAGAAGAGAGAGAGCTACAAAGAAGAGAGAGAAGAGAGAGAGCTACAAAGAAGAGAGAGAAGAGAGAGTGCTACAAAGAAGAGAGAGAAGAGAGAGAGCTACAAAGAAGAGAGAGAAGAGAGAGAGCTACAAAGAAGAGAGAGAAGAGAGAGAGCTACAAAGAAGAGAGAGAAGAGAGAGAGCTACAAAGAAGAGAGAGAAGAGAGAGCGCTACAAAGAAGAGAGAGAAGAGAGAGAGCTACAAAGAAGAGAGAGAAGAGAGAGAGCTACAAAGAAGAGAGAGAAGAGAGAGCTACAAAGAAGAGAGAGAAGAGAGAGCGCTACAAAGAAGAGAGAGAAGAGAGAGAGCTACAAAGAAGAGAGAGAAGAGAGAGAGCTACAAAGAAGAGAGAGAAGAGAGAGAGCTACAAAGAAGAGAGAGGAATAGAAACATAGGGGTGGTGCCCTACATGGCATGCTAATCTCTGCATTATTAAAGAGGTCAGTTGGCCTGTCACTTTCTCTCCTGGCCCGTTTAAATCTCTCACTGTGCTGTCGTTATGTGTGTAGGGGCGTAAAAAAAGGCTTGCATTTCTTATTAATGCACGTTATTATGTGCCTGTCAGAGTGAGTGATGAGATTTCCTTGCCTTCGTCTCTGAACTCCCCCTTTCTTTGGCTTTCTTCCTCCCTCCCTCTCTCTACTCTCACTCACTCTTCTCTCTCCTGTCAGTTTCTCTCTCTACTCTCACTCACTCTTCTCTCTCCTGACGGTTTCTGTCTCTACTCTCACTCACTCTTCTCTCTCCTGTCAGTTTCTCTCTCTACTCTCACTCACTCTTCTCTCTCCTGTCAGTTTCTCTCTCTACCCTCACTCACTCTTCTCTCTCCTGACGGTTTCGCTCTATACTCTCACTCATTCTTCTCTCTCCTGACGGTTTCTCTCTCTACTCTCACTCACTCTTCTCTCTCCTGACGGTTGCTCTCTCTACTCTCACTCACTCTTCTCTCTCCTGACGGTTGCTCTCTCTACTCTCACTCACTCTTCTCTCTCCTGTCGGTTTCTCTCTCTACTCTCACTCACTCTTTTCTCTCCTGTCGTTTTCTCCCTCTACTCTCACTCACTCTTCTCTCTCCTGTAGGTTTCTCTCTCTACTCCCACTCACTCTTCTCTCTCCTGGGGGATTCTCTCTCTACTACACACCCTTTTCATTCCTTCCCCTCTCTCTCTCCTTTTCCTCTTCACTCTTTGTGCCTTTCTCAACCAGGGCGTAGTTGTGTTGTTCCCACAGCACACTAACCAGGCAGGCGGCATCTTCCCCTACTCTACCTCTCAGCTATCTTATATCTATTGGGAGAAAGGATGTGGGACAGAGAGGGGGGGACAGAGGCAGAGAAAGAGGGAGAGAGAATACAAGAGGAAGAGTGATCAGTATAGAAGAGATGGACAGAATGGAAAGAGAGTGGCAGCATGTGAGATGAAGAGAGAGTGAGATATAGTCACTTGTGGACGTTAGGGAGTGGGGATGTGATACTAAGGTACGTCCAGTGGGGAAGCTTGTTTTTCACTGTAGAGTGATGACCCCAAGCGAGGACAGGTTCATAGTTGAAAATGAAGTGTTTTTGGAAACTGGGAAGTTGAATTACTGGGTGATCACTCTTTAATTAAAGTTTTGTCAGTGAAGTGGGGCAGGTGCACCCCTAAACATCATACTGACAGATTATTATTGAGAAGCTGTTGTATATCGTTGACACACACAGACAGACAGACAGACAGACAGACAGACAGACAGACAGACAGACAGACACACACACACACACACACACACACACACACACACACACACACACACACACACACACACACACACACACACACACACACACACACACACACACACACACACACAGACAGACACAGACAGACACAGACACAGACACAGACACACATAGACAGACACAGACACACAGGCAGCATTGAATCTGAAATGGTTGATTACAGGGTGGCGTTTACGGGTTTCCCGATCATGTGACTTTACTAGCTTAAATAACAAATGGACGGAGAGGGAAATATGGTTAATGCCAACAGGCGTTTTAATGTTACACTGCACGGGGTAATGGGGAGCTGCACAAAACAGCCAACCTAGCCTGAACTAGCTAGCCATAAATCACAGTCCAGCAGGAGGGATCTCCCCAGAGATATAATCACGAGAGAAAGGAAGAAAATGGGGCTCTCCCCATTAGATATATTCCCCCCCTTCTATTACCATGACAACCCCATAAACAATGGACGTGACTGGCGCTGCCAGCCTGGGGGAGGGTCTGCCCATCTTACCCCAGCTACAATAGTATTTGTTTCATCAGAGAATGAGGGATTTCATTATTGATACGAGCAGAGGAATGTTTGTTTTAATTTCAACGCTCTCAGTCTGCCTGTCTGCCTACCTGTCAAATAACCTGGTTAGCTCAGACACCTCTGGCAATAACTATTATGGATAAACAGACTGTGCATGTGTCTGGTGCCTTTGTGTGTGTTTGTGTGTGTTTACGTGTACGTGTGCACGTGCGTTTGTGTGAGTGTGTGTAATACAACGTAATACAACATGTGTAGATATAGTGTCATCATCGCTCAGTGTGTCTGTGTGGAAAGTGATCAGTTCAGAGCATGGTCAGAGTTTTTGAGAGCTCCTCTAGTCCTGTGGCTAGAGAGGCTGTGGTGTGGCGGCCTCTTCTCCCTGATGGTTAGCTGTAATTGAGGA
The DNA here is from genome assembly GCF_029448725.1 of Salvelinus fontinalis. Classification (NCBI taxonomy): domain Eukaryota; kingdom Metazoa; phylum Chordata; class Actinopteri; order Salmoniformes; family Salmonidae; genus Salvelinus; species Salvelinus fontinalis. The sequence goes on along the minus strand of NC_074668.1, from coordinate 73,683,233 downwards.
GTAGCTGCTGTCTCCTGGTGGCTGGAAACAGTGAGTGTGGTGGTTTGATCTGTCTCACCATGATTATGGGGGTCAAAAAGGGACAGACATTTGTCTGATTTCTGGACCACACTCCCTGTAGAATCTTTATATTTTTGTTAATTTATACAGAAAAAGTCATTGTTTTTTTCAGGTTCACCTGACATAAATTGTAGTACAGTTTTGACAGTCAGAACATGATAGTGTCAAAACCTATTTGAAATTTCCAGGAATTGAATGACATGACCACAATGGCAGGTAGATTAAAAAGCCTTCCCAGAGAGAATGGCAGTCTAACTGTGCAGTTATTACATGTGAGATGAGCAGGAATGGTTCAATGAAACTGGTACAGCATGTGCCTTCCCAAAGGAACAAACTGTAAACAAATAGCTATGTTTATTTATCCCTCTCTGACCTGGCCACACACACACACACATGCACAGACAAACAAACGCATGCACACACACACACACACCCTCCTACCCACCCTAACACCAGGGCGCTTTTGAGGCGATAACCATCGGCGGCTTGGAGCCAGGAAAGTGAGTCTGGCTTTAATAGCATCTCATTGATAGAATTTAAATTGGATGTTAAATAAGCATTACTGTGCCTGATTGCCTGGCCGGCCCCAGAAAGTGGGCAGCTAGTGAGGCAGTTTGTGAGCGGCTCGCTCAGGGAAAGATGTCTGAAATTGGGGTGAGATTGAATTAAAGTGTGAACAATTAGAGATATGCTGGCGGTGTGTTTAGGAGCGCCTGGGGTGGGGTACCCCTGTCACCTCTGTACTTCTAGGTACCCCCCTCAGGCAGGTTTCTTCATGTCCTGCTACTATCCCCTTCCAAACCCATTCCTTGTTTACGGACGGGATCTGTTGTGTTTATGCTTTATTTTATTTTATTCTTATTTCCCCCTCTCTCTCTCTCTCTCTCTCTCTCTCTCTCTCTCTCTCTCTCTCTCTCTCTCGCTCTCTCTCTCTCTCTCTCTCTCTCTCATCTCTTTCCTCTCTGTCTCTGTCTCTGTCTCGCTGTGTGCCTTGGAGAGTAAAAATTGGCATAAAAAAACAAAAGCAAGAGAGAGGGTGAGAAAAAGAGAGATGAAGAGCGTGTTGTGTTATGTTAATAGGGGCATATAGCTGTCACTCCGTCACTGTAGAGATACTGTCCCTCCTCTGTCCGGCCTGCCTGACACAGCCTCCTCAAACACAATCCCCCTGACAGCCTGCTTTGGAGTTAGGCAGGAGAAACAGACAGGAGAGTGGTAGGAGGTTTATTTATCATTTTAAAAAAAACATTTTTTATGACATCTAATTGGTAGTTACGGTCTTGTCTCATCGCTGCAACTGCCATACGGACTCAGGAGAGGCAAAGGTCGAGAGCCATGCGTCCTCCGAAACACAACCATGCCAAGCCGCACTGTTTCTTAACACACGGCTCGCTGTAAGCCAGCCACACTAATGTGTCAGAGGAAACACCATACAACTGGCTACCAAAGTCAACGTGCATGCGCTCCCGGCACGCCACAAGGAGTCGCTAGAGCACTAAGTGACAAGGACATCCCGGCCGGCCAAACGCAAGCCGGACGACGCTGGGCTAAATGTGCCCCGCCCCATGGGTCTCCGGGTCGTGGCTGGCTGCTAAGCAGCCCGGGATCGAAACCGGGTCTGTAGTGACGCCTCTAGCACTGCGATGCAGTGCCTTAGACCGCTGTGCCACTCGGGAGGCCCTAGTGGTAGGAGGTTTGCTTGGGGAATAGGTTGGAATCTCAACAGAATTGAGAGATAATGTATTGTTTCAAAGTAGCTCATCTGGAGTGTGTCCTTCAAGGATAAGGTGAAATTAACGATTTTGTCTTATTTGTCCTTGTCTTGTATCTCTTTACCTTTGTGCTCTTTCTCCTCACTACCACGGCTTCCTGAGATTAGCATATAGTATAGTAATATAGTATCTCTGTGTTTATACCTTTCCTCTTTTACATCTATGTCTCCTCTCGCTCTTCTCTCTCTCTCTCTCTCTCTCTCTCTCTCTCTCTCTCTCTCTCTCTCTCTCTCTCTCTCTCTCTCTCTCTGTCTTTATACCTTTCCTCTTTTACATATACGTCTCCTCTCGCTCTTCTCCCTCTCTCTCTCTCTCTCTCTCTCTCTCTCTCTCTCTCTCTCTCTCTCTCTCTCTCTCTCTCTCTCTCTCTGTCTTTATACCTTTCCTCTTTTACATCTATGTCTTCTCTCGCTCTTTTCCCTCTCTCTCTCTTTATTTTTGTGACTGTGGGAGAGGACAGTGACAGCAGTGGGCTTGGCCCAGCTTGGACTCCTGCTCCATAAACAGTCCAGCTGGACATGATCCACCTGGACTAGACCCAGGACCCAGACAGTCCAGAGCCTAGAACCTACACCCTTCTGCTACCCTCTGCCCACTATCACCATGGAAACCTGCAGCCTGTTGTGGGTAGCCAAGTCTGATGTAATGTACGGCACCTGAATGGAGTTTGTTTGTGACAGCTGTTGGGCCCTGAAAGTAATTTGTTTGCGATCGTTTCTGGCCCACACGCGGGCCCCCTTCTGGCCCTTGAATGGGTTTGTTTGTGTCTGATTTGCATGTCAAGGCCCCACTAAGACCTGTGTCCACCCAGCACACTGTGGCTCTGCCCCCAGACAGCTCTATCAGAACAGTCTCTCTGCCAGGACCAGGAGCAGGACTTTAGCTCTGGGAAACTTAACTTTTGGCCTGTCACTCAGTCTTATCTCTGACATGCTGTAGTTCCTCTCGCCTGAGTGTGTGTGCTTCCTCACTCTTGATCGTTTCTCAAAAGGGAAGCTTACATTCAGACTTTTTTCTCTCCTTTTCCTCTTTCTCTGTAGGTTTTCAATCTCATTTCCAACCTCATCTCTCTCCTGCTAAATACACGTCGTTATGTTAATAAACACTTTCTGTAAGAACTAGCAAATCCCTCCAGTCTGAGAGTCCCTGTGATTCAGCTCTCCTGTACACTTCCTCCCCAGGTTTTATTCATTCAGACACTCAACACTCATCCCGAGTTCAACATTACTCCAAATGCCCCCTGGTTACTCCCTGTGCTAAAATGAGTATTTAACTCTGTCCTCTTCTTTCTCTCCCTTCTCACCTGATCTCCTGCCTTGTACTCCTCTCATCCTTTCTTGTCTTTTCTCCTCTGTTCATTCCCTCTCTCTTTCAACCCTCATCTCCACTTTACCCTCATCTTTTCACTTTTCATCTGCTTTCTCTTTCCAACCTTTCATCTCCTTTCTCTTAACCTGAAACTTCCTCTTCTCCTCCTCCCCTCCTCCTTCTTTCTCTGCAGGGCCAGCATTGTCCAGAAGAGGATCATCTACTTCCAGGATGAAGGCTCTCTCACCAAGAGGATGTGTGAGAAAGGTATGTCCTCCATTACCGATACGTAGTAAAGGGCGCTACATATCTTCCACTCCTCCTCTCTCTCAATATCTCCTGTCTTACTCTCTCTTCCCTTACTGGGTCAGGATCTTTACACTTGTGCTGTATCTCCCAAGCTGTGCGTGACATTGGATAGAGAATTTACAGAGACTGATCAAAAGAACAGCTTTACACCTCCCACCCTCCTACCCCCCCTTCTCCCGCCGTCCCACACTCCTACCCCCCCTTCTCCTGCCGTCCCACCCTCCCTCACCCCTAAAACCCCTCCTCCCACCCTCCCCCACCCCCTCCCTCTCCCCTACCCCTCCCTCCACCCTTCTCTCCCCTCCATCCCTCCCTCCTTCCTCACCACTCCCTCCTCCCTCCCTCCTCCTCCCTACCCCCTCCTCCTTCCTCACCACTCCCTCCTCCCTCCCTCCCTCCCTCCCTCCCTCCCTCCCTCCCTCCCTCCCTCCCTCCTCCTCCCTACCCCTTCCTCCTCCCTACCCCCTCCTCCTTCCTCACCCCTCCCTCCCTCCTCCTCCCCCTTCCTCTCTCCTTCCTCACCCTCCCTCCTCTCTCCCTCCCTTCCTCTCTTCCTCTATCTCTTCACCACATCATCATGTAAATAACCAGGCAAAATCAGGAGCCTATATTCAGCCTCTCCTCTCCATCTGAGCTAACCACACAGTTGTGGAAGGAATTGGACATTGAAGACAACTGCACATCTCATATTTCTCAACTCAGTGACCTTCTCATAGAAACTCTGTAGCATGTATTTATTTTCAAAAGACAGCTCAATATGAAAGCCTAATATATCTAATTTCCCCTTATTCTTTTGCGTCAAACCACAGTAAATAAGCCCATTTCCTCTCCTCTCCCCTCCTCTGTCCCCTACCTATAACAACCCTATACCTCTCTCTGCTGTCAAACTCTCTCTCCTCCTTTAACCCCCCCCCCCTCTCTCTCTCACTCTCTCACTCTCTTTCTCTTCTCAGAGTCATTGTATGGGGAGACCACAGAGAAACCTCTGCTGGATTGCTGTGCCTGTGGAACAGCCAAGTACAGAGTCACCTTCTACGGCAACTGGTCAGAGAAGGTGCACCCCAAAGACTACCCTCGTAAGTACCCCATAACAACTTCCAAATTACCAAGGTACATACCCCATTTAATCCCTGAAAGACAACTTTAGTTAGTCCCCCATTTCACCCCAGGGCTACCCTAGTTGGTGCCTCCATTGCATCAAAAACTCCCCTTTACTAATAAAATTACCCAGCATCACAGTCTTCCAAGGATACTACAACCTCCATGGCCACCAAAGGAAACTCTCTCCCCAGGGTGCTGTGCCCCTGTCTCATTCCTCCCCCAGCTTGGCCCTGGGCCTCGGTCTGTGGTGCTCCACTGTATAACCTTGAGCCTGACTACCCAGCAGGCAGGCAGGGTGTGAATTGAGATGGGGATTACTGGGCTCTCCCCTCCTTCTAAGACACTCCTCTCTCTCTCTCACAGCCCAGAACAATATAATGATTAGCATGGAATCCCACAGTAAGATAAACCTGCAGATCGAGCAACACCCTAATTTATTGGCTTAGAAGAGACAGGATTGTATGTGTGTGTGTGTGTGTGTCTTTCTGTTTTTGTGCACGACTGTCTCTGTTACATTGTGTGTGTGTGTGTGTGTGTGTGTGTGTGTGTGTGTGTGTGTGTGTGTGTGTGTGTGTGTGTGTGTGTGTGTGTGTGTGTGTGTGTGTGTGTGTGTGTGTGTGTGTGTGTGTGTGTGTGTGTGTGTTCATGCATGCGTTTCCACTCTGTGTCTTTGGAAACCCATTATTGGTTTTGTGGTTTTTATAATTGAGTTCTCCTCACCACCACAAAGTCATAGCCAAGGTAACCATCCCTGGTTGTCATACATACAGCAGATCACCATCTACAACTTCCTCCCCAAGCATCATTAGTATCCAGTCATTATTTGTTAATGTGCCTGTGTTTTTATATAACAACTGTCAATCAAACACAGATAGAACCATTGCTAAAAGAGGTTTTAGCAACAGTTTTCACACGCTATCCACAGTCATGATGGTCTGTGAGTGTCTGCTTCTTCATTGCTAGCAGCAGAAGTGAGAGAGAGTGAAAAAAGAGAGAGGGAGAGAGAGAAGAAGATACAGCACAAATGTCAAGTCAGGCTGCTATTTTTACAAGGCGTCCATTCGTCCTTCAAGCTGAAGCGAGGCACACGTGAAGGGCTAATGACATACATTCTGATGTTGAAGGTTACTCTAAAACAAGCTAACAGGTTTTTTATTCCCCTCGCTCCCGACATTGTCACATGCACAGCTTTATTTCCCTCTCTGGGTGATTATAGTTTAACAATAAGGTCCGAGGAGGTGTGGTATATGGCTAAAATGCACAACACAACGTGGAGTGCCTGGACACAGCCCTTAACCGTGGTATATTGGCCATATATCACAAACCCCTGAGGTGCCTTATTGCTATTATAAACTGGTTACCAATGTAATTAGAGCAGTAAAAAGACATGTTTTGTCATACCCATGGTATACGGTCAGCCAATCAGCATTCAGGGCTCGAACCACCCAGTTTATAATAAGTAATACACCGCTGAGAAGCTATTCAACCATTATCTGTGGAGAGTGGAGATAGCCAGCAGGTTTCCTGGTTACCTGAACCCATTCAGACAGACTCAGGAGAGAGACAGGTAGAGAGAGCCCAGCCAAGATAGCCATGACTGGTACTCAGGTGGCTAAGTGTACCAGAGAATTGCCCTGTGGTTTGGATGGATCTGATGTTACATCCAGGGATTCACAGCTCAAGTGTCATTTCATGTCTTCAGTGGATATTGGTTCTCAATAGTATTTCTACCAGACTCACACAAAGCTGAAATATGAGCAATATGAGCAATCACGTTGCTCAATTCAGCAAGACTGTTATGTGAGAGAAAGAGAAAGAGATGGAAGGAGTTTTGCAGAGAGTATGAAAATAGACTGTGGAATATCAGAGGATATGACTGAGATTGGATACAGTTCTGACGGATATAGAGGGATTAACCTTATTGAGTTTGTGGTGACCGCCTCCCCTATTTGTGTGTGTGTTTGTGTGTGTGTGTGTGTGTGTGTGTGTGTGTGTGTGTGTGTGTGTGTGTGTGTGTGTGTGTGTGTGTGTGTGTGTGTGTGCGTGTGTGCGTGTGTGCGTGTGTGCGTGTGTGTGTGTGTGTGTGTGCGTGCGCGCGCGTGTGTGTGTGTGTGTATACACCCCATCACGCCAGAGGAGTGTTATAAATTGCAAAAGGAAATGAGAAAGGAGGATTTGAGTGGTCAGATAGAGTGCCTCCCTTTGCTGAACAAAGACTTTCCGATAATATGTGTGAGTTGCTCTGACGAAGAGAGTAGAGAGGGATGAGGAGGAGAGGAAGTGGGATATGAGTTTATTTTGTAGCAATAAAGAAGATAATTATCCACTCGGAGGTCTTTGACCTTGGGAAGTGAAGAGAGGACAATAGATTGCATCAGCAGGCCGAAGTTTGACTTCATAGTTGGAAACTCAGTATGCTATTTCAAGTTTTTAATGACACGTGAACAAGGACAGTGAAAGGCCTTTCTTGCAAGCCTTAAACTCAACAATGTAGTAATCAATAACAATGTAATACTAAAAATAACATAAGGTAGAACAAAAACACATAACAAGAAATAAGAAGGACACAAGAAAGTAAGTAAGCATACTATATACAGGTTCAGTCAGTTCCAGTACCATATTTACAATGTGACTGGATATCAGGATATATGATAAACAGAGTAGCAGCAATGTATATGGTGATTGTACGTGAGTCGGTGTGCGTGCGTGTGTGTAGAGTCAGTATAAATGTATGTGCATATTATGTGTGTGTGAGCAAATGATAAAGTGAGCGTTTGTGTGTTGGAGTGTCAGGGTGTGTGAGTGTGTAGGGAGGGTGCTGTGAGGGTGCACAGAGACTGTGCAAAAATAAGGGTCAACTCAGAGAGTCCGTGTAGCCATTTAGCAGGCTTGGGGATAGATGCTGTTCAGGAACCTGTTGGTGTCAGACTTGATGCACCGCCACCGCTTGCCTTGCGGAAGCAGAAATAACAGTTTATGGCTTGACTGGTAGGAGTCTTTAACACTTTTTCAGGCCTTCCTTTCACACCGCCTGACATAGAGGTCCTGTATGGCAGGGAGCTCGGCCCCAATGATGTACTGGGCTGTCTGCACCACCCTCTGTAGCGCCATGCGCTCGAGGGTGGTGCTATTTCCATACCAAGCAGTGATGCAGTCAGTCAAGATGCTCTCAATGCGACAACTGTATAAGTGTTGGAGGATTTGAGGGCACATGCCAAACATTTTCAAACTCCTGAGGTGTGTGTGGACCATTTTAAGTTCTTAGTGATTTGGACACCAAGGAACTTGAAGCTCTTCACCCCCGACCCCCCCCCCCCCCCCCCCAACCCCCAGATGTGATGTTTGCCTACCTTCGCCACCTCGGCTCAGCCCGTCAGGAAGTCCAGGTTCCACTTGCATGGGGAGGTGTTAAGTTCCAGGGTCCTAAACTTGGTGACAAACTTGGAGGGGACAATGGTGTTGAATGCTGAGCTGTAGTCAATGAACAGCATTCACACATAGGTATTCCTCTTATCTAGGTGGGTGAGAGCAGTGTGGAGAGCAATTGAGATTGTGTCGTCTATGGATCTGTTGGAGATGGTCTAGGGTGTCTGGGATGATGGAGTTGATGTGTGCCATAACCAGTCTCTCATGATTACAGATGTGAGTGCTACAGGGTGGTAGTCATTGTGGCTTGAAGCCTTAGAGTTCTTGTGAACAGGAATGATGGTGGTCATCTTAAAACATGTGTGGATTACAGACTGGGACAAGGAGACGTTGAAAATTACCGTAAATATGCCTGCCAGCTGTTCTTCGCATGCTCTTAGAACATGCCATGGAATACCGTCAGGCTCCGCGGCCTTGCATGTGTTGAGCTGATTAAAGACCTTACTCACGTCGGCCTCTGAGAGCAGAGGTAGAGAGGCATTGTCTGGTAGAGAGGCATTGTTTGGCAGATCACGGTTGGGTCTTCCTTTGTAATCCGTAATGGACTGTAGCCCCTGCCACATGCGGCGGGCATCGGAGCCTATGTAATATGATTCCACCATATTCCTATATTGTCCTTTTGCTCGTATGATTACTCTGTGGAGATCATAGCGGGATTTCTCATATTTATTCCGGTCCTTAGCTGTAGCCTCAGGGTTGTCTGCGATATGTATTTATATTTATTTAACCTTAATTTAACTAGTTAAGTCAGTTAAGAACACATTCTTATTTACAATGACGGCCTACCCCGGCCAAACCCTAACCCGGACAATGCTGGGCCAATTGTGCACCGCCCTATGGGACTCCTAATCATGGCTGGTTGTGATACAGCCTGGAATCGAACCAGGGTCTGTAGTGACGCCTCTAGCACTGAGATGCAGTGCCTTAGAACGCTGCGCCACTCGGGAGCGATAGCCCTGTGTGCGGTAGCCCTGACCTCTAGTTTAGCCCCAACCTCAGAGTTAATCCAGGGCTTTTGATTGGGGAAGCAGCGAACCTTCAGTGTGGGGACAAAGTCGCAAATGCATTTCCGAATGAAGCTGGTGACAGAGGTGGTTGGCTCGTTGATTTTATCGGCGGAGTCTCAAAACATATTCCAATCAGCGCTAGCAAAGCAGTCCTGTAGCATAGTATCTGATTCTGGTTACCATTTCTCAACGGGTACTTGAGCTTCTGCTTGTAAACAGGAAGCAGGTGTACGGAGTCATGATCTGATTTACCGAATGGCAGATGAGACAGGGCCTTGTATGCTTGCTTGTGGGTAGAATAATAGTGGTTTAGGACTTTATCGCCTCTAGTGGCGAAGGAGACTTGTCTTAACTTCTTTGGGCTGCAAGCCCGACGTCGGTACACTTATGACAACAGCCAGCTCAAAGTGCAGGGCGCGAAATTCAAAATATATATATTTTTTAATATTTAACTTTCACACATTAACAAGTCCAATACAGCATATGAAAGGTACACATCTTGTGAATCAAGCCAACATGTCCGATTTTTAAAATGTTTTACAGGGAAGACACAATATGTAAATCTATTAGCTAACCACGTTAGCAAAAGACACCACTTTTTTTACTCCATCAGTTTTTTACTCCATCAGTAGCTATCACAAATTCGATAAAATAAAGATATAAATAGCCACTAACCAAGAAACAACCATCAGATGACAGTCTGATAACATATTTATTGTATAGCATATGTTTTGTTAGAAAAATGTGCATACTTCAGGTATAAATCATAGTTTACATTGCAGCTACAGTCAGAAATTGCCCCGAAAGCAGACAGAAAAATTACAGACACCAACGCCAAATAACTAAATACTCATCATAAAACATTTCTGAAAAATACATAGTGTACAGCAATTGAAAGACAGGCATCTTATGATTCCAGACAATATTTCCGATTTATCAAGTGTTTTACAGCGAAAACACAATATAGCGTTATATTAGCTTAGCACAATAGCAAACATAACAACAGCATTGATTCAAGGCAAAAATAGCGATAAAGTATAAACCACCAAAATATATTAATTGTTTCACTAACCTTCTCAGAATTCTTCAGATGACAGTCCTGTAACATCATATTACACAATGTATATAGAGTTTGTTCGAAAATGTGCATATTTAGCGGCACAAATCGTGCTTATACAATGCGAATAGTGTCCATAACGTCAAGCAATCTGTCCGGCGCCATCTTGTAAAGGCACCTATTCTTATCGAAAACTATTCATAAACTTGACTAAAAAAATACAGTTTGGACAGCAATTGAAAGACAAATTCGTTCTTAATGCAATCGCTGAATTACATTTTTAAAATTAACTTTACTGCGCAATACAGGCTGCGATAAAGCAAGGCTACACTGCAAGTAATGGCGGCTTATGCATTTTACTTTTTCCAACAGAACAATGAATTATCAGCATAAATAGTTCTTACTTTTTGATAAACTCCCATCAGAATCTTGGGAAAGGTGTCCTTTGTCCAAAAGAATCGTTGCTAGGTTGGAGAACGTCGTCTTCAACTATGCAATTAGCAGTAAACAATAGCCATGTGGGCCAGAGATACCCAACTTCCTACAACGTCACGAAAATAAATACCCGAAAATCGCAATATACTGACATAAACTGATATAATTCGGTTTAAAATAACAACATTACGATGTCTTCAACACCTATATCGAATAAAAACAGAGCCGGATATATCTAGGAGCTAAAACGGGAGCTTCTAAAATGACATGCCAAGACCGTCCCTGCGTCAGAGCGAAGAGTGGAAAGATGGGACACTTCGGTTCCAAGCAATTTATAACCTTTGGGAACTACGTAGAAACTCCATTTCAAGTCTCCCTATTCGCTGACACCCAGGGGAATGCGTATGCAGTGCATCTCAACCAATAGAGGACAGGCAAATTAATACACAGGTCTCAGAACAGCCAGCAAAATTCTGCATTCTGACATACACATAAGAAAATTGCTCTAAGTCCAGTTCTGTTTCACCCACAGATATAATTCAAACGGTTTTAGAAACTAGAGAGTGTTTTCTATCCAATAGTAATAATAATATGCATATTGTGATTGTGTCGTCTATGGATCTGTTGGAGATGGTCTAGGGTGTCTGTACTGCCCCTTGAGCCCAAACAGGTTAATGACACGGAATTAAAACCACCGCTAATCAGAAAAGCAGCCTCCGGATATAAGTTTTCCTACTTGTTTATAGCCTTGTACAGATTGTTTTTGTGTGTCTCTCTGAACATTGCAATAGACTTTATGGGCCAATTGCAACCATCGAAAGCCACCAGATTATTGGCAGCTGATCTCTCATTAAACCATCAATACACACTAAAGTCACCCGCACAACTGATCTCTCGTTAAACCATCAATACACACTAAAGTCACCCGCACAACTGATCTCTCGTTAAACCATCAATACACACTAAAGTCACCCGCACAACTGATCTCTCGTTAAACCATCAATACACACTAAAGTCACCCGCACAACTGATATCAATTGCAACCCACATTGGCCAGTGATTTACCGCTCCCTAACGTAGATGTCAAGGTTATCAGACTATTTCACCCTCTGGTTGGTATTATCATCAGAACAACTTAGTCCTACTTTATGAGCAGACTAAGGGCAATTTATCTATTTGACAATAATTCTGTAGAACTGAAATAAAATATTTTGTTGTTTACCACTGCAAATCTACTGTCTACTGTTTACCGACATGTTGTATGAATGAAAACTCATTTTGATGGTCTAGCCTACAATTCTTGTCCTCAAATAAATATTGTTTTACATTCAACAGCCTTTTCCGATGCTACTGGTCAGTATTTCATTGGGGGTAGGAGTGGAGAATCTAGACCAGATGTCTGGTATCATAATCCCTTGACACGGTAACGAGAGATCAACTGATCTGATGGTTTAACCTTGTGGGTTTTTCATTGCAATCAAGCTTAGTTTAACACGCAAGTGCACGCAATCTCCCTTTCTTTCCTAGTTTTTTTTATTTATTCCAGTGGTAACCTGCAGGAGCATGTTAAGTTCTACTTGTTCATTGCAATCGAGCGTAAATGTCTACAGAGATTTACTGAGAGTAAGGTACTGAGCCTCTGATGTAAAAAAATCTGTAATATAGTACTATAATTACTGTGTCACGATCTGATATGTACATTACTTCTATATGAATCATTATCTGTCATTTTCAAAGTGTATAAGAAACAGAACATTCCGTAACCTTACATTCATCTAATCTTAATTACAGTTGTTCACTTTTTATACACATACCATTACCTTTTACCGATATATATTCGGTGTTGCAGAATGGGAATAGGTGCAAACCTTTCACTGGCACAAATGTTTGGCCAGCCTGCCTCCTGGATTGTAAGAGATGATGATAATTCTGGTGTTGTTTTGTTTCTTAACCTCACCAGGGCGTGCTAACCACTGGTCGGCCATCATCGGAGCGTCCCACTCTAAGAACTATGTGCTGTGGGAGTATGGTGGCTACGCCAGCGAGGGCATCAAGAAGGTGGCCGAGCTGGGATCACCTGTCTCCATGGAGGAAGAGATCAGGCAAAAGGTAAGACTTGGCACGGCCGTATGTACGTACACCTGCTATTGATATTGCAGCACATTTGAGGGTCCAGCGATTGACAAGCCAACACCTTATCTGTTACGCAAAGAGATCTGCATCCCTTGCTGATGTTCTGGGTGTTACGTTAAGGTCGCTACAATATTTTATATATCGGATCACTCTCCGGTTATGCTTCACTGCGTCCTCACATGGAGTCCAGACTAGCATTGTATTCTAAGTGGGGATGCAATGTTGTTCAAATGTGGTTGAAAGCTTGAGAATCCATTATAAACATGTTGATTAGTGCTATTGCTACTGCAGTGGAGGATCTATGAGTCTTTTATGTATGTCAAGGCAAGCCCATGAAAATAATTTTAATCACCATCCCCATTCAAGTCATTGTTCAACTTGCCATGGTTTGAGGGGCTTTTCCCATTCTAGTAATTATATCCATATGGGCCAGCCAATGGCTATACTCTCTGGATAATCCAGGTGGCTGTGGTATCAGTACAGTAAGTAATGGAGTTTACATATCTCAGTGGGCGTTCTGATCGATCCGTACAGTAAGTCTCTCAACCTGCCCCTTTATGTGGTTTTATACTTCACAGCTGTGAAATGCATGGTGGACACTGTTGCGTTATCTACGTCCTTTGGATATTCTAAGTAGATAGTGTCTACTTGGTATTTACAGTATAAAGCCATGGAATTGGAACATGGAATGTTTTCCAAAGTGTGTTGAAGCATTCAATACTTTTTGCATTTTGATTTCCACAAGCGATGACCTAAATGAGAGACAAACATCTGTACTATAAGTATCAATGCAAATGTTGGTTAATGGTCTGCTTAATGGCCTGTGTCCCTTTCAACTGGTCAAATCCTATGAAGTTCACATTCATGCAAGGTTAATTCTTCCTCTGTTTCATTCATCTTGGTAGGTACGAGAGCACCTCTCTTGTTCAATAAATATTAAATATGAAAATATTGTTTAGCAGTTTTACCTCTAGTAAAAATGTTCTTCTGTTTCAGTTTCTCACCATATTTCAATGTCTGTGCATGTCTTTCACACTTTCTCCCACTCCCTCTGTTACTTGTCATTTTTCCATCTCTCTCTCCCACTCTCTTCTCCAAACCTTTCCCCTCCCTCTCCTTCTCCTCTTTCTGTACAATCTCTCTCTCTCTCTCTCTCTCTCTCTCTCTCTCTCTCTCTCTCTCTCTCTCTCTCTCTCTCTCTCTCTCTCTCTCTCTCTCTCTCTCTCTCTCTCTCTCTCTGTCATTCTTTAAATAGCCTGTGCTAGTGTGTAGCAGATGGGCCCATAGAGTGTATTATTGTAGGGTAATATTGAAGACCTGGAGTCACGGCACATAATGAGAGCACACTGTGAGAGCTGGGCTCTGTGCGTCATCACCGCCACCTATCCACAAGGCTGTATTATCCACAATACTGTCTGCTATAGTATCTGTATTAGTCCTCCTGGACCTTCTACAAACGATTAGAGGTAATATAGGATTCATGGAGAGATGGCCGCAAAGCAAAGTTGGAGTCAGTTTTAACCCTACAGTGCAGAGTAGTTACAGTACTGTTGAGTGACAAGAGAATTGATGACATAAAATGGTTGATCGTTCTTTTCACGTACTTGAGTCAGCTATTACAGTAGGCTTACATTGATATTCTAGGTAGCTCTCCATAGCATATTCTCCCAGTGGTGGATGGTAAACGATCCAATCCACACCCACTGAACAGAACTCAATTTAAACCAGGTAGAAAGCAACAGGATCAAACCATTACCTTCTCCTGGGGGAGATGTGAAAATCTTACATATGGAATATTGCACAGTACTCTACATAGCAGAGGAGAGAGAGAGACAATTTCTGTAGCCTGTGGTTTTCAGTGGAGATTGTTGGGGAAAGTAAACGTGATTGGCTGTCACCAGATCCCATGGTGATAATGGCTGCCACTTAAGCCTTGTTCACACTGCAGGCCTTAATGCAGCAATTTAATACATGCACTGACCAGCTGGCAAGTGTCTTCACTGACATTTTCAACTTCTCCCTATCTATGTTTAAAGCAGACCACCATAGTCCATGTGCCCAAGAATGCCAAGGTAACCTGTCTGTAATACCTATGTTTAAAGCAGACCACCATTGTTCCTGTGCCCAAGAATGCCAAGGTAACCTGTCTAAATGACAATCGTCCCGTAGCATTCACATCTGTAGCCACTAAGTGCTTTGAAAGGCTGGTCATGGCTCACATCAACACAATCATCCCAGACGTCCTGGACCCACTATAATCAGCATACCGCCCCAACAGATCCACAGATGGCGCAATCTCTATTGCACTCCACACTGCCCTTTCTCACCTGGACAACACCTACGTGAGAATGCTGTTCATTGACTACAGCTCAGCATCCCGGAGTCGCCTCTTCACTGTTGACGTTGAGACTGGTGTTTTGCGGGTACTATTTAAATGAAGCTACCATTTGAGGACTTGTGAGGCGTCTGTTTCTCAAACTAGACACTCTAATGTACTTGTCCTCTTGCTCAGTTGTGCACTGGGGCCTCCCACTCCTCTTTCTATTCTGGTTAGAGACAGTTTGCGCTGTTCTGTGAAGGGAGTAGTACACAGTGTTGTACACAGCGTTGTACGAGATCTTCAGTTTCTTGGCAATTTCTCACATGGAATAGCCATTTCTCAGAACAAGAATAGACTGACGAGTTTCAGAAGAAATGTCTTTGTTTCTGGCCATCTTGAGCCTAAAATTGAACCCACAAATGTTGAATCTCCAGATACTCAACTTGTCTGAAGAAGGCCAGTTTTATTGCTTCTTTAATTAGCACAACAGTTTTCAGCTGTGCTAACATAATTGCAAAAGGGTTTTCTAATGATCAATTTGCCTTTTAAAATTCTAAACTTGGATTAGCTAACACAACATGCCATTGGAACACAGGAGTCATGGTTGCTGATAATGGGCCTCTGTACGCCTATGTAGATATTCCATAAAAAAAATCTGCCGTTTCCAGTTACAATAGTCATTTACAACATTAACAATGTCTACACTGTATTTCTGATCAATTTTAAGTTATTTTATTAAATGAGCTTTTGTTTAAAAAAAAAGGACATTTCTAAGTGATCCCAAACTTTTGAACGGTAGTGTACGCTCACACACTCACATACATATTGACACCACACACACTCACATGCATATTGACACCACACACACTCACTACTTTCGCACGCACACACACACACACACACACACACACACACACACACACACACACACACACACACACACACACACACACACACACACACACACACACACACACACACACACACACACACACACACACACACACACACACACGTCTACATTACCCCTGCGTGCATACATGTACTGTACATATTACCTCAATTACCTTAACTAACCCGTACTCCTGCACATTGACTCAGTACTGGTACTCCTCGTATATAGCCTCATTATGGTTATTTTATTGTCCTACTACACTGAAGAAAATGAAAACATGCAACAATATCAATGATTTTACTGATCTATAGTTCATATAAGTAAATCAGTCAATTGAAATGAATTCATTAGGCCCTAATCTATGGATTTCACATGACTTGGCAGGGGTGCAGCCATAGGTCCACCCACTTGGGAGCAAGGCCCACCCACTGGGGAGCCAGATCCAGCCAATCATAATTTGGCTTTATTACAGACAGAAATACACATCAGTTTCATCAAATGTCCAGGTGGCTGGTTTCAAATGATCAAGCAGGTGAAGAAGCCGGATGTTGAGGTCCTGGGCTGGCTTGGTTACACGTCTGCGGTTTTGAGGGCGGTTGGACGTACTGTTCAATTCTCTAAAGCGATGTTGGCTTATTCTCTAAAATAACGTTGGCTTATGGTATAGAAATTAACATAAAAGTCCCTGGCAACTGCTCTGGTGGACATTCCTGCAGTCAGCATGCCAATTGTACTCTCCCTAAAAAAATTAGACATCTGTGGCATTGTGTTATGTGACAAAACTGCACATTTTAGAGTGGCCTTTTATTGTCCCCAGCACAAGGTGCACCTGTGTAATGATCATGCTGTTTGATCAGCTTCTTGATATGGATTATCTTGACAATGAAGAAATGCTTACTAAAATGGATGGTAACACATTTGGGCACAAAATATGAGAGAAATAAGCTTTTTGTGCATATGGAACATTTAAGAGATCTTTTATTTCAACTCATGAAACATAGGACCAACATCACTGCACTAGTGGATAAATGAAGAGTCCGATTGGCTGGTTCAAATCGTAGCAGCATGGTGATTACCAGCTGATTACCACTGTCTTGTAAAACAGGTTGGACGAACATGCTGTATCAAATGAAAAAGCTGTATCAAATCAAATGTTATTTGTCAAATGCACTGAACCTTACAGTGAAATGCTGACTGACAAGCTCTTATTAACCAACAATGCAGTTTTAGAATTTACTAAAATAAACTCAATAAAAAAATAAATGAATAAAAAAAATTAAATAAGAAAATAGTAAAATAACAAATAAGTAAAGAGCAACACTAAAATAACAGTAGCGAATCTATGTACAGGGGGTACTGTTACAGAGTTAATGTGCGGGGGCACCGGTTAGTTGAGGTACTATGTACATGGCTTAAAGAGTGTGTGTGTGTGTGTGTGTGTGTGTGTGTGTGTGTGTGTGTGTGTGTGTGTGTGTGTGTGTGTGTGTGTGTGTGTGTGTGTGTGTGTGTGTGTGTGTGTGTGTGTGTGTGTGTGTGTGCTGCGGAGGAGATGAGCCTGTAGTCACACACAATCTCTTGTTATCTCAAAGGGAGGACAGAGCACTAGCTGGTGCGCTCCATACAGTATATGCTGTGTTAAGTAGGAGTTGACGGCTCCATTGCCCCGGGCCGCTTTGCTGTCGCCTGCATTCACTGTGTTCACCCTTTTAATATGTCTCAGAGAACACACACAGTCTCTCCTTGTCCTTGAGGGAAAGTTAGCCTCTAGTGTGAAGGAGCCGCTCTGTTTTTGAGCAGCGGAGCAAGAAAGCACTCTTTGGTATAAATGCTGACACAAACAAAACGGCGCTTTGCTTTGTGACAGGTGCGGTGTCGGGGCTAGCAACGTAGCAATGAAGGCAGTTACAAATTGATATTCATAGAAAGCAGAAATTGATATTCATAGGCAGGCTCGACGCGAGCCAAGGGGTGCACTGATCTCAATGTTCATACAAAGTTTCATTTGCCGAGCCAAGCAGGCGTTGAGTATGCACGCTCACATACTGTACACACACGAAACCCATTCACAATCACACACGCACATGGACGCACGCATTCACACACACACACACACACACACACGCACACGCACACGCACACGCACACGCACACGCACACACACACACACACACACACACACACACACACACACACACACACACACACACACACACACACACACACACACACAAACAGAGATTCGTAAACACACACACACAACCCAGATCCCCCTCACGTCAGCACAATGCGGTGCATGATGGCTTTATTTTGTTATCCGAGTTTGTCTTCATTTTACTGCCGGGACCAAGATATACTGTGCCATCTGCCTAGCTGTGTCTCCCCGTCGGGTTCCTTTTGATATACGGCGTGTGTTCTTTACCCACGATGCCTCTATCCTTGGGACTGAACAACAACTTTCCAATCTTCGTACAAAAGTGAAACCCATATCGATTGGCCCTTTCTCTGTATGAAACCAATTGGAAACACTCCACACTTGACACTCAACAAAAGAACTCTGTATCCTTACAAAAGTGAACCACGTATTGATTGGCCATCTCTCTGTATGTACCAATAGGAAACTCTTATCAGTCATACATCGTGCATTACATACACAGAATGTTCTTTGTGTTTTCACTTCATTACAGCGTCTCTGCTGAAAAGAGGGGTGAAGATACATGCATGATGGATTCAGTTTGTCCATCCCACACAGCCTGCATGTTTTCACAGCGAGCCAGCCGTACGCTTCTGCCTGGCGCACTCGTTACAATCTCTCCCATGTGACTCGCTGATAATGAAAAGATGATTGCATGTAAGAGCCTCCTCAAGCAGAGCCCTCACCCACATTCTCTCAGTACTCTTGCTCTGCTTGAGTCAGACATGACACAGGGCTTGAGTCAGACATGACACAGGGCCACTTAATCACATTTAAATGATCTGTTATAAAAATTCCAAGGGTCACCATTGTTGCTCTAATAAGAATGATTGTATTTTAGTGGACGGGTGAAGGTGGGAAAGGGTAATGTGTGAGGAGGTTTGTTGAATAGATGTCTTGACAGACCACAGACCCAGAATACATCTGTAATGGTGTGTGTGTGTGTGTGTGTGTGTGTGTGTGTGTGTGTGTGTGTGTGTGTGTGTGTGTGTGTGTGTGTGTGTGTGTGTGTGTGTGTGTGTGTGTGTGTGTGTGTGTGTGTGTGTGTGTGTGTGTGTGTGTGTGTGTGTGTGTGTGTGTGTGTGTGTGTGCGCGCGTGTGCGTGTGTGCTTGCCTGTGTGCGTCTGTCCACATGATCTGTTCCTGCTTGTGTTCTTAATGTACCGAATGGGAACATTTCCTTCCTCTTTAGTCCCCACGCCATGTGTGTCTTTACGTTTCATTAGCCAAATGCAAATCTGATTTACAGGAAACTTGGTATTACGTAGTGTAACTGAAGGCATTGCTGCCCTCTCCCCCCTCCACACACACATACACAAATCACCTCAGTGTATGCAGTCAGCCATTACAAAGGCACTAATGACAGTCTGATAAAAATACTCTCCCTCCACAGGTGAGTGGTGGAAACGTGGTGAAGGGACTATGATTTCTCTCGAACGCATTGTGAAATCTGCCATTTCCTCTAACAGTATGGGTGCGTTTTGTTACTGCACAGATGCCACAGGCTGGACCAATGAGGGATGGCACAACATGAGTTGGAGGAGATAGAATAGATGTTCTGGTACTCAGAATAAGTTTTCTAAGAGTATGATTGGCCTGGGCAAATTATTAAGTCACAGATCCTACTAATGTGGCCATATTCTCTCCAGCTGTTCATCATGCTAGAGTATCAATCAGCCTGCATAATTATAACTGAATTGAAGCCTCAATTAAAGAGACTAGCTACCACCTGTGTGTGGGAGAGGATCAGGATATTTGATCTGGAAGACATACAGGTGAGAGCAAGTGAGTGGCAGAAAGCAGGTCAGTTTGAGACAGCAGGTCAGTTTGAGACAGCAGGTCAGTTTGAGAGAGCATGTGAGTGGGAGAGTAAGTTTATTTTTTAAAGTATTATCTTTATTAAGGGATTGTACTCACAAGCTTTTACTCTCCCTGCCATGAAATATATTAGGTGTGTGTGTGTGTCTGTCTGTTTTTGTGTGTTTGTGTGTGTGTTTGTTTCTGTGTTATTGTAGCAAAAACTAAATCTACTATTTCAATTTAGTTTACTGTGGCAAAAACCTAAGAAAAAAAGTTGTGTTCTGTCAAGTAAACTTGGATTCCCTGTTGAGAAGCAATATAGAATTGCAGGAAAATGGTTTTAAAAATGCAACAGTTTTCAGGGGGAGAACCCCAGACCCCGGCCAGATTGTGCACCCCTACTTTTATACAAAGTCAGGTGACCATGAATAGACCTACAGATATGATTGAAGAATGAAGCAGGTGTTAAACATGGGCTTTGCTACACAGAAAGCAGCAGTTGACTACTCCATTGTCGACACTAATCAAATCAGTGGTTCTATTCTGATATCCTTAATATTACCATATAGCCTAAGTATCATGACATTAGATGTCATAACCTTCAATTCGTTTTATTTTATCATATTTTGGACCAGAATGAGTCTTTTTCTCCACTACCTATTGTTCCTGCAGTGAGGATTCAACATTTGAATATTTTCATAATTTATCTGCAGAAGTAGTCTACCAGTATGCAAATTAGGGAGCCAAATGAACTGCTCTCACCGATGCGATTCTACTAAACTGACATATGGAATTGTTTTAATATGGTCATACCATGGATCATTTAGCGATTGGATTTTGAATTTTAGGACCCCTTTATGTATAATAAAACATGAATTTGGCCTTTACTATTATAGCCCATTAATAACACATTCATAAATGGCAAAAAAGACAGTTACAAAATGTATCATAAGGAATAATGTTTTGAAGTGTATGTCCTATATTTAACTCTCTTTTTTGATGGGCACAAAACTACAAAATTTTTAAACCGGTACCATGTTACCTTCAGATGAGCCACGTGACACTTGTGGGGGTCATAGAACAAAACGGAGAACATCATAGTGGCGTCATATTAGTTTATAGCCCAGACAGTTTCGACGCTACAGCTGGTTTTGCGAGAAGACCAATTTTTGGGACGTCTCTTCTTCTGACTAACAGCGCTGTAGCTCTGCCACTTTCCAGCTCAGATGCGGAAGGCTTCAATCGACTCTAGGGGGTTTTAATGTCATAATAGACTCTGAAAGCTTTACTCTCTGTGAAGCAAAAGTACAGGCGAGTGTGTACATCAATTAGCCTGCTTAATTATAACTGCAAGACTAAATAAATTGGAGCCTCAATTAAAGAGACGAGCTACCACCTGTGTGTGGGAGAGGATCAGAATATTTGGAATGGAAGACATACAGGTGAGAGAATGCGAGTGGGAGAGAGCAGGTCAGATTGAGACAGCAGGTGAGTGGGAGAGGTTTAAATTTGGAAGTGTATTTGGTGAGTGCGTGTAGACTCAGAAGTAGAGTTGCAACGGGAGGTTATGTTACTGGAAACCTTCAAAGTTTACCTGTAAACTATTGAAATTTGGTAACTTTCAAGGATTTTATGTAATTTGTCACAAGACATCTAGTGGCCCTTTTGGGTACTTCAGATTATCACAGGTGTCTGTAATTATCTCTGGCCCTCTCTGTGGCCTAATCACATGTAAAATATATAAAATAATCATATAAGATTTTTTTTTTTAAACGCTCTCCAAAGGGTGGTGTGGTCTGCCCACCGCATCACCGGGGGCACATTGACTGCCCTCCAGGACAGCTACAGCACCCAATTTCACAGGAAGGCCAAAAAGATCATCAAGGACATCAACCACCTGAGCCACGGCCTGTTCACCCCGCTATCATCCAGAAGGCGAAGTCAGTACAGGTGCATCAAAGCTGGAACAGAGAGACTGAAAAATAGCTTCTTTCTAAAGGCCATCAGACTGTTAAATAGCCATCACTTGCCGGCAACCACCTGGTTACTCAAACCTACACCTTAGAGGCTGCTGCCCTGTATACATAGACATGAAATTACTGGTCACTTAAGTAATGGAACACGAGTCACTTTAATAATTTTTACATACTGCTTATTCATCTCACATGTATGTACTGTATTCTATTCTACTGTATTTTAGTCAATGCCACTCCGACATTGGCCGTCCTAATATTTAAATATTTCCTAATTCCATGATTAAACTTTTAGATTTCTGTGTATTGTTGTGAATTGTTAGATATTACTGCACTGTTGGAGCTAGGAACACACGCATTTCACTATACCTGCAATAACATCTGCTAAATATGTGTATGTGACCAATAACATTTGATTTGATTTATTGACCTAAAAGGTTAGCTGTGTTAGCCCAGTCACTAGCTTATCCAGGGCCAGTGATACATAGAGGTTTGCCTCATAAACTGTACACTACTGGTATCATTTTAAATTGGGAACATATAGCTCAACAGGTAAACAATGTGTGAGTTTAGCTATCCTCTGCTTTAGATGACAGATGCTCATAAGGCCAGTAATGCCATCATATTATAGGCGTATGACCACATTGGCGAAAATGTATTCACAAAAACTGATATACTGAGAGAGAGTGACAATCAAATTTAACTGATTGGAGATCTTACAACTAGACTAAAATATATATATTTGAGAATACAACACAGAAACACAGACTCCTTCCCCTCTTTATTGCAGGATTGTAATATGTGATCACTCAACGTTGACACTGGTTCATTTTGAATAATAGTTTAACTATTAAAACAAGTGTAAACATTTCACTTCCAAGAATCAACACTTCATCACTTCAAAATGTACAAATAAGCTAACTTGTATGTAAAGATTAGACATCGTAGTCTAAACAACAATAGATAATTGAGTAGTAACAAGTCGGCCATTATCACTAAAGCATCATTTCAAGTAAAAAAAAAAACTCCATACCAGTGGTGGCCAACCTTGCTCCACTGATCCCTGATCTACTGGGTGAGCGGACTTCTATTCCAGCCCAGCAATCACACATTTGATTATCAACTCATTAGAATGTGATAAGTTGAATCAGGTGTGTTATTGCTTGGTTGAAACAGAACCCTGCACACCCAGCAGACCTCCAGCAGGCCTGCTCCAATTGTAATAGGTTTATACACTGTGAGGGATTTTTGATTTGTATTTTTCTTATTTTACCCCCTTTTTCGATCTTGTCTCAACTCCCCAACGGGCCCGGGAGGCGACGGTCGAGTCACGCGTCCTCCGAAACATGACCCGCCAAACAACGCTTCTTAACATCCACCTGCTTAACCCGGAAGCTACCAGCACCAATTTGTAGGAGGAAACACTGTTCACCTGACGACCGAGGTCAGCCTGCAGGCACCCTGCCCACCACAAGGAGTCGCTAGAGCGCGATGTAAAGCCCCCCCCGGCAAAACCTTACCCTAACCCGGACGATGCTGGGCCAAATGTGCGCCGCCCTTTGGGACTCTCGAACACGGCCGGTTGTGATAGAGCCCGGGATTGAACCCGTGTCAGTAGTGACACCTCTAGCACAGCAATGCAGTGCCTTAGACTGCTGCGCCACTCTGGAGGTCCCACTGTGTGTGATGTTTAACGGTATTTTTGTATACAACATTAACTGACATAGGTAAACATGCACATATAACCCATGGCATATAAGATATACCCTTAGTCTCTTGGGACATAATTGGGACCTCTCTCTTCATCTGCAAACAGCTTTCCATATCTAAGGACAGAAAACATCACAAAGAAACAGGCTTCATTATAATCAATTTAGACAGCGCTGAATAGTATGTTGCTATTATCTCTCTATCTTCATAGTTAACTCTCTAGGTACTGGAACAGGAGAATCTTTTCATAATGTCCTGTCACAAAATTACCTGCCATATCCAGTAGCCAACACTCTTTACTGACAGCTGAAGATGCAATTTCACCCTCTTCCATGACTGTTATCTACAAATGCATTTACAATGATTACATCATGATAGCTAGCTAATAGGAAGTTAGCTAGCTGATGACATTTAATTGACGTAGCTAAACAGTGTGTGAAGTTAGCTAGCTAGCTAGAAGGAAAGACATTCCACAAATTAAATTTTAACAAGGCACACCTGTTAATTGAAATGCATTCCGGGTGACTACCTCGGAAAGCTGGTTGAGAGAATGCCAAGAGTGTTCAAATCTGTCATCAAGGCAAAGGGTGCCTACTTTGAAGAATCTAAAATCTAAAATATATTTAGATTTATTTATTTTTTTACCACTTTTTCTCCCCAATTTCGTGATATCCAATTGGTAGTTATAGTCTTGTCTCATCGCTGCAACTCCTGTACGGACTCGGAGCCGTGCGCCCTCCGAAACATTCTCTTCCTTCTCTAAAAGCTTCCATATATTTAGCCTTAATATGTTTAGATCAGAAGCAGTGGTCTCTCTCTCTCTCTCACACACACACACACACACACACACACACACACACACACACACACACACACACACACACACACACACACACACACACACACACACACACACACACACACACACACACACACACACACACACACACACACATACACACTCGACAGCAATAAGGGTTTCACCTCAGCTCCTTCTATTAATGGTTGACATATGTAAATTGACCAGACTCCCTTCCTTATCTCTCTCCCCTTCCTATGTCCCCTGTTTCAAGCTGATACGTCTGGGCTTAATGAATTGGGATATTTTGGAGAGGCTCAGCTCCTTTCTTGCATCATTAGGTTTTATAAAGTCTCAATCTGATCTGGGCTCTCATAGAGCAGAGTAATGTATACAGTTCAAACAGGGCTTCACCTTCAGTTACAGTATGAGTTTTGAACTATCGTGATAGTTTTCTGTACTGTCTCTGTAGATTAATAACATCGCCAACCAGTCAGCATGAGCTTGAATCGGCCAGATGATACCTGCTGCCCCATGTGGAGTTAAAATATGTACTGTGTCTGCCTTCAGTCCTCCTGTACTCCAGGCTTATGTTTCTCTAGGTAGCATGTTCCTTCAGAGTGAAAACGTGTCAAGCAATAATGATAACTCTCAAAATTCTATGGCAATGGTGATTGCTCATTAAAAAACCTTCACCATTCAGTTATAAGCCAGTTAAACCATTTTGATTGCCCATTTAATGAGTGAACAAATTGAAACCCGGTATTTACATACTGCCAGGGTTTATTTTTGAGCACAAACTGAACAGGCAGGCATTCTGTATTATTAAAGTAAATGCCTTTATTGAGGCAGGATGACAAGTGGGTCGCTAAATGGGGTCTGGTTGTGATGGGTTTAGTAGTTTAAATGGGGTCAGGATGCTCAGGGGTTTGTAGTTCCTCTCATGAGTGCCCGCCAGCTACACCCTCCCTCCCTCCCTCCCTCCCTCCCTCCCTCCCTCCCTGTCTGTCTGTCTGTCTGTCTGTCTGTCTGTCTGTCTGTCTGTCTGTCTGTCTGTCTGTCTGTCTGTCTGTGTATACACTATAGCACCAAGAGGGTAAACTCTGCTCGCTACCAACATTCTCACAAAAGAGGCCAGGTAGATATTGTTGTGTCTGTGCCTCCAGCACAACTGCCCATGGATGGGAAATGTAATGTAGATATTGCAAGTAGCAGGTGTGATAGAATATGTCAAGGTCGGTGATAAATGTACTTAATTCAACCTCTATGTAGCCAGGTAAGTTAATATAACCAATGATTGCTTGTCCCATCTGCATTTGAATGACTATTTGTTTTCTCTTGAGCATTGCTTCCTTGTGTGTCAGGGTCAACTCTATGATTCCTCCTCTCAAAATGGAATGTTTCGATGTTGATTAATGAACAAAATCACTCCCCTACACACTTACAGAGGAAGTGCATTTGAGAAAGTTGCTCAATATTGGTCAATCCTTTCCCCATTGAAATTCCAGATGGGTGACAAATTGTTTTCAAAAGGTTTTGGTTTAGTGGCATGACAGAAATAAAACTTTTTGGTTTATTGGAATTTGGAATTTGGACAGAAATTAGGACACTAGTTTGAAACATGTGTGCCTTGCATGCCACCAATATGAGCCAGAAATATTTCCTTAATCGGTATGAATACTGGCTCTTGAAAGGAATCGTGCACTGACAAAAAACTGAGATGATTTATTCAAATGTAGACCACATTTTACTACACAAACCTAAACCCATGAAGAACCTGGTATAATTCCATCTTGATGAATAACTGGCATCCCATCAGTCACTGGCATATGCTGCCAATGAGGACTGTTGTTATTTTGTCAATGTGTTGACATAATGATGAGTGGACCTGTATTCTATGATTGATGTCCACCGTAGCCTGTCTAGAGAGGCTCTCATAGGTCATGTCTCTGCTCTGTATCTGTCCAGTAACATATCTGACAGAGTGTGACACGGGAATCATTAAGTCACCTGGCTGCAGACCATGGTTCTATCTTTTATTTATTTCTCTCTCCCCCTCTCTCTCTCTCTCTCTCTCTCTGGCCCTGTGTCTAATTCTCCCTGTCAGAGGTTGTCTCTCTCCAGGAGGGCCGAGGTCAGCTTGGCCAGAGTGGGGAGCAATTAACCGTAAACGGCCTCCCCAGGGAGTGAGCGCCTGACCCCTAGCCCTGTGCCAAACCCTGGCTGAACCTCCACTGAGCCATGCCAAACCATGAGACAAGCGGGCTGAGAACAGCGAGCTGACAGAGAACACATTCCCCTAACTCCTGTCTACAGACAGACAGGTCTTAAGGGTGGGTGGCTGCCACCACATCCACCTTTTCCATCCCAATGCCACTAAATCCACCCCCCATCACTCCTCCACCCCCTCGCAATGCCACTCTTCTGCCCGCTGAGCCTTTTGTTTGCCTGGTATCTGCCTAGCCCACGTTCGGTTTGCAAAGCAGGCACCAGTGTTTTAGCAGGCACAATTGTTTTATTTTAACGAACTGGCAGTTTTCTGGTGGCCTGTCGAGTTGGCTTTGTGAGTCAGGCAGAGATATTCCTGTTTGTGAGAACGAAGAGCTCAGAAACCCTAATGCCTGCCTGCCTTGGCAAGCAACACTGTTATTATGACTGTCAAAGAGAGACAGGACAGCCAGAGGCAAGCACATTCTGAGATGTATTGGGTAGAGAGCTAGCCAATATATTCATTGCATTGTGTTTGTGTGCGTGCGTGCGCGGATCTGGAATCCAAATCCTTCTCAGTGCACAGACACCAGAAAACATCTCAAGTACTAGAAGGAGATTGTACATAAAGTATTTTCCTCATACTGTAGCCAGTGAAATGTAATACTGTACGAAGCACTGATTCAATAAGTTGTCTCTAGGCATTACCACAAAGCTAAAGTACATAGGCCTACTTTTAGAGGATTTTACAGATAAAAAGGCCATTAGTGAGTGATTATTTGGAGCTCTGTGCAGTAGTCAGAATGGTCTGGAGTGCTGACTCTGGAGGTCCGTTTGGCCAGCCTGAAGGGTCCGCATCAGGAGCTGCAATGTTCCCTGGATTATTCCGGAATCTCATACATCTTGGCAGGAGGTGGCTTTGATAACACCAGTGCCCAAAAGACGCCCACTGAAATCCAAGACTAGTAGGTACTGATGTGAAGGCCGGCCAAGCACTAAAGGTCACAGCTGTATACCATCGCTCTGTTTCAAACACATCACAGTGTGAACCAAATGCAGTGTGTGTGTGTGTGTGTGTGTGTGTGTGTGTGTGTGTGTGTGTGTGTGTGTGTGTGTGTGTGTGTGTGTGTGTGTGTGTGTGTGTGTGTGTGTGTGTGTGTGTGTGTGTGTGTGTGTGTGTGTGTGTGTGTGTGTGTGTGTGTGTGTGTGTGTGTGTGTGTTTGTGGGGGCTGAGTGTTTTAGATGATCTTTTCTGTCAGGCAATGGGAGTTTAGTGGGAATGTGTGAGTTCTTCTGCCAGTGTGTGAGATGAGAGAGGGTGTACCACAGACAGAGCTCATGCTAATTTAAATTTGAATTAATCCAAAACATTGCAATGATTTCAGTGAGGGTTAGATCTGCAGTATCGAGGGGGCAAATGATCCTGTATTATCATTAATCAGTGCTGTTAATAGCATATTAAATATGTGTGTATGTGGTTGTGTGCCCATGCTTTCTGCATACCTTGTCAAATCAAATCAAACTTGTGTCCTTTTGTTTCTGTCTGTGAATGTGTTTGTGTGCCAATGCTTTGTGCATCATTCATTCGCATTGGGCGATATTACAATGGTATCAGATATCGAAGATGATTGACAGCCATTGCCAATGTTGAAGACATCGTAATGTGACAGATGATGTTTAGCCTATTTCTAATTGACTGGCACCACACAGTAAAGAGCTGGCCAGGCAGCCCATAGCAGGACCATGCTAAGTGGCCTATTCTTTTGCTATAACCTGCATAATCTAGTTCAATAAATATGTTATGAACAATTTACGGAATGCAAGAGAACAATATAGACAGAGCTAAGATTTTCACCAGTCAGAATTATTTTGTAATTATTTTAAAAGCCCTATTTTTTAAATTTTCTCTCCATTTAATATGAATATGACTTCGATGCATGCTGGCTTTCTCCTGCCGCGCTCCACCGTCTATTGTGAAATGGTGCATGCATCCCTCCTCCTTGCAGTTGTGAACCAAACGGCCAAAAGCCACATTCTACAAATTAAATGAGCCCATTAAAAGCATTAAGACAAGATAAAGTTATGAAGATAATATCCCAAATAGGATATTCTAATAAAGTGTGTAATGTCCGAAATGTGCAACTTTTCAATGTAAACAATTGTGAAGTCAGTCTATATTCAATTATCTATCACAGCTTTATTTGGAATGTCAAATATTGCAGGCAACAAGAAGTGAAATTGAGTGAATAATCAAGATAAAACTTACAGCTGAGCAAAGCTTCTGAAATAAATCATTTGTAGTTTAGACCTATTTCCATAGCCTATTATTAGCAATGTGTAGAAGCTACTTACAATACATAGAAGCCTATACCTAGAGAGGAAGATTAGGCAAAAATGTGAGTCATTAAATAACATCCATCCAGTTTTAGGGACAGAAGTTGGGTGCTCTGCAGTCAGGCCCTAAATGATTTATAACCCATCACGCTACACGAGGCTGTCTTCCGCGTTGGCACACACAGAAACAAAAAATGTTCGTGCCACAGATTAACAGGATTAACTTCTTGTCAATAGGGGGAGCTGTTTGCACTTTGTAATTATGACGTTCCCAAATTAAACTGCCTCGTACTCAATTCTTACTCGTACAATATGCATATTATTATTACTATTGGATAGAAAACACTCTCTAGTTTCTAAAACCGTTTGAATTATATCTGTGAGTGAAACAGAACTGAACTTAGAGCAATTTTCCTATGTGGATGTGAGAATGCCAAATTTTCCAAGCTGCTCTGAGACCTGTGTATAACTCTGCCTGTCTTCTAGTGGTTGAGATGCACTGCATACGCCTTCCCCTGGTTGTTAGCGAATAGGGAGACTTGAAATGGAGTCTCTACGTAGATCTCAAAGGTTATAAATGACTTGGCAAAGACGTGTATCGTTCTTTTCCCCCTTCGCTCTGACGCACTGAGGAACTTGGCACATTGTACTAGAAGCATCGGTTATAGATCTTAGACATTTCCGGCTGTGTTTTTATTCGATAAAGGCTTTAAAGACATCATAATCTTGTTATTTTGAACCGAATTATATCAGTTTTTGACAGTATATTGCGATTTTCGGGTATTTATTTTCGTGGCGTTGTAGGAAGTTGGGTATCTCTGGCTCAAATGCTAATGTTTACTGCTAATTGCAACGTTGAAGAGGACGTTTTCCAACCTAGCAATGATTCTTTTGGACAAAGGACACCTTTCCCAAGATTCTGATGAGAGTTCATCAAAAAGTAAGAACTATTTATGCTGATAATTCGTTGTTCTGTTGAAAAAAGTCAAATGCATAAGCCGCCAT
The DNA here is from genome assembly GCF_029448725.1 of Salvelinus fontinalis. NCBI lineage: Eukaryota > Metazoa > Chordata > Actinopteri > Salmoniformes > Salmonidae > Salvelinus > Salvelinus fontinalis. Next base: position 73,653,390 of record NC_074668.1, on the reverse strand, counting down.
TACTTGCAGTGCAGCCTTGCTTTATCGCACGCTGTATTTTGAAGTAACGTTAATTTTAAAAATGTAACCCAGCGATTGCATCAAGAACTAATTTGTCTTTCAATTGCTGTCCAACCTGTATTTTTTTAGTCAAGTTTATGAATAGTTTTCGATTAGAATAGGTGCCTCTTCAAGATGGCGCCGGACAGATTGCTTGAGGTTTTGGACACTAATCACATTGTATAAGCACGATTTGTGCCGCTAAATATGCACATTTTCGAACAAACTCTATATGCATTGTGTAATATGATGTTATAGGACTGTCATCTGAAGAATTCTGAGAAGGTTAGTGAAAAAATCAATATATTTTGGTGGTTTATACGTTATCGCTATTTTTGCCTTGAATCAATGCTGTTGTGATGTTTGCTATTGTGGTAAGCTAATATAACGCTATATTGTGTTTTCGCTGTAAAACACTTAGAAAATCTGAAATTTTGGCTGGATTCACAAGATCTGTGTCTTTCATCTGCTCTACGCTGTGTATTTTTAAGAAATGTTTTATGATGAGTAATTAGCTAATACACAATGGTCTCTGTAGTTATTCTAGTCGCTTTTAGTGAGAGTTGTGATAGTGGCTGCAATGGTAAACTATGATTTATACCTGAAATATGCACATTTTTCTATCAAAACATATGATATACAATAAATATGTTATCAGACTGTCATCTGATGAAGTTGTTTCTTGGTTAGTGGCTATTTATATCTTTATTTGGTCGAATTTGTGATAGCTACTGATGGAGTAAAAAAATGGTGGAGTAAAGAAGTGGTGTCTTTTGCTAACGTGGTTAGCTAATAGATTTACATATTGTGTCTTCCCTATAAAACATTTAAAAAATCAGAAATGATGGCTGGATTCACAAGATGTGTATCTTTCATTTGGTGTCTTGGACTTGTGATTTCATGAACATTTTATTATATGATATCCCTGTGGCTTTAGGCTAGGCTATGCTAGTCAGCTTTTTTGATGGGGGTGCTATCGGATCCGGGTTTGTGAGGCGTTAGAGGTTTTAAGCTACTAAAAAAGTTTTGGCTCCAAAATATATTTTGTCAGGATTCCTCTTGTCACTCCCATAGTTTTTTTTATTAAATGTTGTAATTTTTTTTCTCCAATGTTTTATTTAATTTAATTTGGCCAACAGGGGGCAATAACATATATCAAAATGTTTTAATGGTATTTAATCATGATAGGACAAAGATTGACATTGCCCAACCCTATCATGCATCATGGTGTGGTGTGATTGTCTGTTTCCTTGTGTATGTTTGGGCCTATGTGTGTCTGTCCATATTTGTTGAGTCTCTCAGAATTCTTCTCAACCGAGCGTGCCAAAATGCAACTCCTACCGCCATATCAGAAGTGAAGGGAATAGACAGATGGTGGACAGTGATTGGCTAACAGAATGTAGGAAATGTTCCAGAGACCGACATATAAAGCCCAGAGCAGCAGAGGGAGATGGGTGTGGGCATGGATAAAAGCCTGTTGGTATGACACCATATGCCCGCCTCTCATGTTAATCCCACCATCGCTGGACCGGCACCAAGCACCTTCAGAAAGTATTTACACCGTTTGACTTTTACCAAATTTCGTTGTGTTACAGCCTGAATTTAAAATTGATTAAATTGAGATTTTGTGTCACTGTGTCACTGTGTCACACAATACCCCATAATGTCAAAGCGGAATTCGTTTTTTTTAATGTTTACAAATTAATAAAAAATCAAAAGCTGTAATGTCTTGAATCCATACGTATTCAACCCCTTTGCTATGGCAAGCCTAAATAAGTTAAGGAGTAAAATGTGCTTAAAACAAGTCACATAAGTTGCATGGACATGATTTTTGAATGACTACCTCATCTCTGTAACCCCACACATACAAATTTCTGTAAGGTCCCTCAGTCGAGCAGTGAATTTCAAACCACAAAGACCAGGGAGGTTTTCCAATGCCTCGCAAAGAAGGGCATCTATTGGTAGATGGGTAAACATAAAAAATCAGACATTAAATATCCCTTTGAGCAAGGGGAAGTTATTAATTACACTTTGGATGGTGTATCAATACACCCAGTCACTACAAAGATACAGCGGTCCTTCCTAACTCAGTTTCCGGAGAGGAATGAAACTGCTCAGGGATTTCACCATGAGGACAATGGTGACTTTAAAACAGTTACAGAGTTTATTGCTGTGATAGTTGTAAACTGAGGATGGATCAACAACATTGTAGTTACTCCACAATACAAACATAATTGATGGAGTGAAAAGAAGGAAGCCTGTACAGAATACAATATTCCAAAGCATGCTGTAACGGCTTTCTTCTGTGGAAGAAGGAGAGGACCAAAGCGCAGCGTGATTAGTGTTCATCATGTTTAATAAAAAGACAATAAACTGAACACTTCCAAAATACAAAACAAACAAACGTGAAAACCGAAACATTTCTATCTGGTGCAGACACACAAAGACTGAAGACATCCACCCACAAACCCCAACAGAAAACAGGCTACCTAAATACGGCTCCCAATCAGAGACAAACGACTAACACCTGCCTCTGATTGAGAACCATATCAGGCCAAACACAGAAACAGGAAAACTAGACCCACAACATAGAATGCCCACTCAGCTCACGTCCTGACCAACACTAAAACAAAGAAAATACAAAAGAACTATGTTCAGAACGTGACACATGCCTTCTGTTTGCATTAAGGCACTAAAGTAAAATTGCAAAAAAATGTGTCAAAGAAATTAACTTTATCAAATCTAATCAAATTTATTTATATAGCCCTTCGTACATCAGCTGATATCTCAAAGTGCTGTACAGAAACCCAGCCTAAAACCCCAAACAGCAAGAAATGCAGGTGTAGAAGCATGGTGGCTAGGAAAAACTCCCTAGAAAGGCCAAAAGCTAGGAAGAAACCTAGAGAGGAACCAGGCTATGAGGGGTGGCCAGTCCTCTTCTGGTTGTGCCGGGTGCAGATTATAACAGAACATGGCCAAGATGTTCAAATGTTCATAAATGACCTGCATGGTCAAATAATAATAATCACAGTAGTTGTCGAGGGTGCAGCACCTCAGGAGTAAATGTCAGTTGGCTTTTCATAGCCGATCATTAAGAGTATCTCTACCGCTCCTGCGGTCTCTAGAGAGTTGAAAACAACAGGTCTGGGACAGGTAGCACGTCCGGTGAACAGGTCAGTGTTCCATAGCCGCAGGCAGAACAGTTGAAACTGGAGCAGCAGCACGGCCAGGTGGACTGGGGACAGCAAGGAGTCATCATGTCAGGTCGTCCTGATGCATGATCCTATGGCTCAGGTCCTCCGAGAGAGAGAAAGAAAGAGAGAAAGAGAGAATTAGAGAGAGCATACTTAAATTCACACAGGACACCGGATAAGACAGGACAAGTACTCCAGATATAATAAACTGACCCTAGCCCCCCGACACATAAACTAATGCAGCATAAATACTGGAGGCTGAGACAGGAGGGGTCAGGAGACACTGTGGCCCCATCCGATGATACCCCCGGGAAGGGCCAAACAGGCAGGATATAACCCCACCCACTTTGCCAAGGCACAGCCCCCACACCACTAGAGGGATATCTTCAACCATCAACTTTCCATCCTGAGACAAGGCCGAGTATAGCCCACAAAGATCTCCGCCACGGCACAACCCAAGGGGGGACGCCAACCCAGACAGGAAGATCACGTCAGTGACTCAACCCACTCAAGTGACGCACCCCTCCTAGGGACGGCATGGAAGAGCACCAGTAAGCCAGTGACTCAGCCCCTGTAATAGGGTTAGAGGCAGAGAATCCCAGTGGAGAGAGGGGAACCGGCCAGGCAGAGACAGCAAGGGTGATTCGTTGCTCCAGAGCCTTTCCGTTCACCTTCACACTCCTGGGCCAGACTACACTCAATCATAGGACCTACTGAAGAGATGAGTCTTCAATAAAGACTTAAAGGTTGAGACCGAGTCTGCGTCTCTCACATGGGTAGGCAGACCATTCCATAAAAATGGAGATCTATAGGAGAAAGCCCTGCCTCCAGCTGTTTGCTTAGAAATTCTAGGGACAATTAGGAGGCCTGCGTCTTGTGACCGTAGCGTACGTGTAGGTACATTTACATTTACATTTAAGTCATTTAGCAGACGCTCTTATCCAGAGCGACTTACAAATTGGTGCATTCACCTTATGACATCCAGTGGAACAGCCACTTTACAATAGTGCATCTAAATCTTTTAAGGGGGGGTTAGAAGGATTACTTTATCCTATCCTAGGTATTCCTTAAAGAGGTGGGGTTTCAGGTGTCTCCGGAAGGTGGTGATTGACTCCGCTGTCCTGGCGTCGTGAGGGAGTTTGTTCCACCATTGGGGTGCCAGAGCAGCGAACAGTTTTGACTGGGCTGAGCGGGAACTGTACTTCCTCAGTGGTAGGGAGGCGAGCAGGCCAGAGGTGGATGAACGCAGTGCCCTTGTTTGGGTGTAGGGCCTGATCAGAGCCTGAAGTTACTGAGGTGCCGTTCCCCTCACAGCTCCGTAGGCAAGCACCATGGTCTTGTAGCGGATGCGAGCTTCAACTGGAAGCCAGTGGAGAGAGCGGAGGAGCGGGGTGACGTGAGAGAACTTGGGAAGGTTGAATACCAGACGGGCTGCGGCGTTCTGGATGAGTTGTAGGGGTTTAATGACACAGGCAGGGAGCCCAGCCAACAGCGAGTTGCAGTAATCCAGACGGGAGATGACAAGTGCCTGGATTAGGACCTGCGCCGCTTCCTGTGTGAGGCAGGGTCATACTCTGCGGATGTTGTAGAGCATGAACCTACAGGAACGGGCCACCGCCTTGATGTTAGTTGAGAACGACAGGGTGTTGTCCAGGATCACGCCAAGGTTCTTTGCGCTCTGGGAGGAGGACACAATGGAGTTGTCAACCGTGATGGCGAGATCATGGAACGGGCAGTCCTTCCCCGGGAGGAAGAGCAGCTCCGTCTTGCCGAGGTTCAGCTTGAGGTGGTGATCCGTCATCCACACTGATATGTCTGCCAGACATGCAGAGATGCGATTCGCCACCTGGTTATCAGAAGGGGGAAAGGAGAAGATTAATTGTGTGTCGTCTGCATAGCAATGATAGGAGAGACCATGTGAGGTTATGACAGAGCCAAGTGACTTGGTGTTTAGCGAGAATAGGAGAGGGCCTAGAACAGAGCCCTGGGGGACACCAGTGGTGAGAGCACGTGGTGAGGAGACAGATTCTCGCCACGCCACCTGGTAGGAGCGACCTGTCAGGTAGGACGCAATCCAAGCGTGGGCCGCGCCGGAGATGCCCAACTCGGAGAGGGTGGAGAGGAGGATCTGAGGGTTCACAGTATCAAAGGCAGCCGATAGGTCTAGAAGGATGAGAGCAGAGGAGAGAGAGTTAGCTTTAGCAGTGCGGAGCGCCTCCGTGACACAGAGAAGAGCAGTCTCAGTTGAATGACTAGTCTTGAAACCTGACTGATTTGGATCAAGAAGGTCATTCTGAGAGATAGCAGGAGAGCTGGCCAAGGACGGCACATTCAAGAGTTTTGGAGAGAAAAGAAAGAAGGGATACTGGTCTGTAGTTATTGACATCGGAGGGATCGAGTGTAGGTTTTTTCAGAAGGGGTGCAACTCTCGCTCTCTTGAAGACGGAAGGGACGTAGCCAGCGGTCAAGGATGAGTTGATGAGCGAGGTGAGGTAAGGGAGAAGGTCTCCGGAAATGGTCTGGAGAAGAGAGGAGGGGATAGGGTCAAGCGGGCAGGTTGTTGGGCGGCCGGCCGTCACAAGACGCGAGATTTCATCTGGAGAGAGAGGGGAGAAAGAGGTCAGAGCACAGGGTAGGGCAGTGTGAGCAGAACCAGCGGTGTCGTTTGACTTAGCAAACGAGGATCGGATGTCGTCGACCTTCTTTTCAAAATGGTTGACGAAGTCATCTGCAGAGAGGGAGGAGGGGGGGGGAGGGGGAGGAGGATTCAGGAGGGAGGAGAAGGTGGCAAAGAGCTTCCTAGGGTTAGAGGCAGATGCTTGGAATTTAGAGTGGTAGAAAGTGGCTTTAGCAGCAGAGACAGAAGAGGAAAATGTAGAGAGGAGGGAGTGAAAGGATGCCAGGTCCGCAGGGAGGCGAGTTTTCCTCCATTTCCGCTCGGCTGCCCGGAGCCCTGATCTGTGAGCTCGCAATGAGTCGTCGAGCCACGGAGCAGGAGGGGAGGACCGAGCCGGCCTGGAGGATAGGGGACATAGAGAGTCAAAGGATGCAGAAAGGGAGGAGAGGAGGGTTGAGGAGGCAGAATCAGGAGATAGGTTGGAGAAGGTTTGAGCAGAGGGAAGAGATGATAGGATGGAAGAGGAGAGAGTATCGGGGGAGAAAGAGCGAAGGTTGGGACGGCGCGATACCATCCGAGTAGGGGCAGGGTGGGAAGTGTTGGATGAGAGCGAGAGGGAAAAGGATACAAGGTAGTGGTCGGAGACTAGGAGGGGAGTTGCAATGAGGTTAGTGGAAGAACAGCATCTAGTAAAGATGAGGTCAAGCGTATTGCCTGCTTTGTGAGTAGGGGGGGAAGGTGAGAGGGTGAGGTCAAAAGAGGAAAGGAGTGGAAAGAAGGAGGCAGAGAGGAATGAGTCAAAGGTAGACGTGGGGAGGTTAAAGTCACCCAGAACTGTGAGAGGTGAGCCGTCCTCAGGAAGGGAGCTTATCAAGGAATCAAGCTCATTGATGAACTCTCCAAGGGAACCTGGAGGGTGATAAATGATAAGGATGTTAAGCTTGAAAGGGCTGGTAACTGTGACAGCATAGAATTCAAAGGAGGCGATAGACAGATGGGTAAGGGGAGAAAGAGAGAATGACCACTTGGGAGAGATGAGGATCCCGGTGCCACCACCCCGCTGACCAGAAGCTCTCGGGGTGTGCGAGAACACGTGGGCAGACGAGGAGAGAGCAGTAGGAGAAGCAGTGTTATCTGTGGTGATCCATGTTTCCGTCAGTGCCAAGAAGTCGAGGGACTGGAGGGAAGCAATAGCTGAGATGAACTCTGCCTTGTTGGCCGCAGATCGGCAGTTCCAGAGGCTGCCGGAGACCTGGAACTCCACGTGGGTCGTGCGCGCTGGGACCACCAGGTTAGGGTGGCCGCGGCCACGCGGTGTGAAGCGTTTGTATGGTCTGTGCAGAGAGGAGAGAACGGGGATAGACAGACACATAGTTGACAGGCTACAGAAGAGGCTACGCTAATGCAAAGGAGATTGGAATGACAAGTGGACTACACGTCTCGAATGTTCAGAAAGTTAAGCTTACGTTGCAAAATTCTTATTGACTAAAATGATTAAAATGATACAGTACTTCTGAAGTAGGCTAGCTAGCAGTGGCTAAGTTGTTGACTTTGTTTGAAAGTGTAGCTGGCTAGGTAACCTCGATAGCTGGCTAGGTAACCTCGATAACTGGCTAGATAATTACTCTAAACTACACAATTATCTTAGATACAAGGACAGCAAAGACAACTATGTAGCTAGCTAACACTACACTAATCAAATCGTTCCGTTGTAATGTAATAGTTTCTACAGTGCTGCTATTCGGTAGAAGTTGGCTAGCTAGCCGTGTTGACTAGGTAGGAGAACGGCAGCGCGGCGGACGAAAATAGCTGGCTAGCTAACCGATAATTACTCTAAACTACACAATTATCTTAGATACAAAGACAGCAAAGACAACTATGTAGCTAGCTAATACTACACTAATCAAGTCGTTCCGTTGTTCCGTTGAATGTAATAGTTTCTACAGTGCTGCTATTCGGTGGCTAGCTGGCTAGCTGGCTAGCTAGCAGTGTTGACTACGTTACGTTAGAAGGACGAAAATAGCTGGCTAGCTAACCTAGATAATTACTCTAAACTACACAATTATCTTTGATACAAAGACGGCTATGTAGCTAGCTAAGATCAAACAAATCAAACCGTTGTACTGTAATGAAATGAAATGAAATGTAATACTACCTGTGGAGCGAAGCGGAATGCGACTACTCCCAGTTCCCCTGTCCCAACCTAGTATGTACGGCAGGACTAGTATGGTTCTAGTATGTACGGCAGGACCAACTCGGAAAGATAGGTAGGAGCAAGCCCATGTAACGCTTTGTAGGTTAACAATAAAACCTTGAAATGAGCCCTTGCTTTAACAGGAAGCCAGTGTAGGGAGGCTAACACTGGAGTAATATGATCACATTTTTTGGTTCTAGTCAGGATTCTAGCAGCCGTATTTAGCACTAACTGAAGTTTATTTAGTGCTTTATCCGGGTAGCCGGAAAGTAGAGCATTGCAGTAGTCTAACCTAGAAGCAACAAAAGCATGGATGAATTTTTCTGCATCATTTTTGGACAGAAAATTTCTGATTTTTCTAATGTTACATAGATCGAAAAAAGCTGTCCTTGAAACAGTCTTGATATGTTCGTCAAAAGAGAGATCAGGGTCCAGAGTAACGCCGAGGTCCTTCATAGTTTTATTTGAGACGACTTTACATCCATCAAGATTAATTGTCAGATTTAACAGAAGATCTCTTTGTTTCTTGGGACCTTGAACAAGTATCTCTGTTTTGTCTGAGTTTAAAAGTAGAAAGTTTTCAGCCATCCACTTCCTTATGTCTGAAACACAGGCTTCTAGCGAGGGCAATTTTGGGGCTTCACCATGTTTCATTGAAATGTACATCTGCGTGTCATCCGCATAGCAGTGAAAGTTAACATTATGGTTTCGAATGACATCCCCAAGAGGTAAAATATATAGTGAAAACAATAGTGGTCTTAAAACGGAACCTTGAGCAACACCGAAATGTACTCTGGAAGGGCATCAAGGAGTCTTTGTGTTGTCTGAGAATTTATAGCACAACTTTTTTGTAATTTTTTAAAAATTATTATTTATTTTTTTATCCCCTTTTTCTCCCCAATTTTCGTGGTATCCAATCGCTAGTAATTATTATCTTGTCTCATCGCTACAACTCCCGTACGGGCTCGGGAGAGACGAAGGTCGAAAGCCACGCGTCCTCCGAAGCACAACCCAACCAAGCCGCACTGCTTCTTAACACAGCGCACCTCCAACCCGGAAGCCAGCCGCACCAATGTGTCGGAGGAAACACCGTGCACCTGGCCCCCTTGGTTAGCGCGTACTGCGCCCGGCCCGCCACAGGAGTCGCTGGAGCGCGATGAGACAAGGATATCCCTACCGGCCAAACCCTCCCGGACGACGCTAGCCCAATTGTGCGTCGCCCCACGGACCTCCCGGTCGCGGCCGGCTGCGACAGAGCCTGGGCGCGAACCCAGAGACTCTGGTGGCGCAGCTAGCACTGCGATGCAGTGCCCTAGACCACTGCCCCAACCGGGAGGCCTATAGCACAACGTTTGATGCTCCTTGGTTGGGGTCTGAGCAGATTATTTGTTGCGATTGCAAACGTAATAAAATGGTGGTCCGATAGTCCAGAATTATGAGGAAAAGCATTAACCTGTTAGGGGGGCAGCCCGACACCGGTACACTTATGACAACATCCAGCTCAAAGTGCAGGGCGCGAAATTCAAAAGATATTTTTTTTTAAATATTTAACTTTAACATTTCAGCTACAATCAGAAATTGCACCGAAAGCAGCCATAATATTTACAGACACCAACGTCAAATAGCTAATTACTCATCATAAAACATTTCTGAAAAATACATAGTCTGCAGCAATTGAAAGACAGGCATCTTGTGATTCCAAACAATATTTCCGATTTATTAAATGTTTTACAGCGAAAACAAAATGTATCGCTATATTAGCGTAGCCACAATAGACAGAAACAATTGGGCGCCCGCGGCCAGTTCACATGCACGACAGATATATGAAATAACATCATAAAATGGGTCTTACTTTTGCTGATCTTTCATCAGAATGTTGAACAAGGTGTCCTCTGTCCAGATGAGTCGTTGTTTGGATTCAGAATGGCAAATTTCCCTCTTCAATTAGCATTGGCACTAGCCGAGTGGCTCAAATTTCTCCAACGTAAACACAGTCAGAGGACGGAACACGGCAAAACTCCCGAAAAAATTTAAATAATCTGATTAAACTATATTGAAAAAACATACATTACGATGATATGGTCACATGTATCAAAAAAAATTCGAGCCGGAGATGTTAGTCGTTCGTTACGGCAGCAAAACAGAAGTCAATCCCACTTCCTTCAGAGTACCGGAAGTGGACGGTCACGTCAAAGAAATAGGTTTTTTTCCACCACAGACCAAGATGAGCACAAAATTTCTTCTCTTACATCCTCTTTACACCAATAGGAAGGCGTATGGAGTGTAAGTAGACTCCTAAGTGTCAAGACCATGTATAGGCATCAAGTTGAAAAGAGCATCGATTTCTGACATTTCACTTCCTGGTCAGGAAAAGTGCTGCAGAAGGAGTTCTGTTTCACTCAGAGAAATAATTCCAACTAACTAAAATATTCCAACTAATTTTAGAAACTAGAGAGTGTTTTCTATCCAAAAAGAATACTAATATCCATATTGTACGAGCAAGATTTGAGTAGGAGACCGTTTGAAATGGGCACGATTTCACTGGCTACTCAACACTTTGCCTTGCAGCCATAAGAAGTTTTAAGATCTACAACATTTATTCCATGGGACAAAACTAGGTCCAGAGTATGACTGTGGCAGTGAGGTAGGTCCAGACACATGTTGGACAAAACCCACTGAGTCAATGATGGCTCTGAAAGCCTTTTGGAGTGGGTCTGTGGACTTTTCCATGTGAATATTAAAATCACCAAAAATTGGAATATTATCTGCTATGACTACAAGGTCCGATAGGAATTCAGGGAACTCAGTAAGGAACGCTGTATATGGCCCAGGAGGCCTGTAAACAGTAGCTATAAAAAGGGATTGAGTAGGCTGCATAGATTTCATGACTAGAAGCTCAAAAGACGAAAACTTTATTTTTTTTGTTGGTAAATTGAAATTTGCTACCGTAAATGTTAGCAACACCTCCGCCTTTGCGGGATGCATGGGGGATATGGTCACTAGTGTAACCAGGAGGTGAGGCCTCATTTAACACAGTAAATTCATCAGGCTTAAGCCATGTTTCAGTCAGGCCAATCACATCAAGATTATGATCAGTGATTAGTTCATTGACTATAACTGCCTTTGAAGTGAGGGATCTAACATTACGTAGCCCTATTTTGAGATGTGAGGTATCACGATCTCTTTCAATAATGGCAGGAATGGAGGAGGTCTTTATCCTAGTGAGATTGCTAAGGCGAACACCGCCATGTTTAGTTTTGCCCATCCTAGGTCGAGGCACAGACACAGTCTCAATGGGGATGGCTGAGCTGACTACACTGACTATGCTAGTGGCAGACTCCACTAAGCTGGCAGGCTTGCTAACAGCCTGCTGCCTGGCCTGCACCCTATTTCATTGTGGAGCTAGAGGAGTTAGAGCCCTGTCTATGTTGGTAGATAGAGGAGTTAGAGTTAGAGAGCCCTGCCCCCTGGTAAACAGTGTATGATCGCTGGATGATTCGTTTTAAGTCTAATACTGCATGTAATGGAGTCGCCAATGACTAGGGTTTTCAATTTGTCAGAGCTAATGGTGGGAAGCTTCGGCGTCTCAGCCCCCGTAACGGAAGGAGTAGAGACAAGAAAAGGCTCGGCCAAACGTTACGTTTGGGGCACTGAGTACCACTTTTCATATTTTCAAGCATGGTGGTGTCTGCATCATCGGCAAGGGGTATTTTTTATGATAAAAAGAAACAGAATAGAACTAAGCTCAGGCAAAATCCTAGAGGAAAACCTGCTTCAGTCTGATTTCCAACAATCATAATAACCTAAAACACAAGGCCAAATATATACTGGAGTTGCTTACCAAAATGGCATTGAATGTTCCTGAGTGACCTAGTTACAGTTTTTACTTAAATCGGCTTGAAAATCTGAGGCAAACCTTACAAATTGCTGCCTAACAAAGATCAACAACCAATTTGACAGAGCTTAAAGAATTTTAAAAGAATAATGTGAAAATATTTACAATCCAAGTGTGCAACACTCTTAGAGACTTACCCAGAAAGACTCACAGTTGTATTCACTGCCAAAAGTGATTCTAACATGTATTGACTCAGGGGTGTGAATACTTATGTAAATTAGATATTTCTGTATTTAATTTTCAATAAATTAGCAAACATTTCTGAAAACATGTTTTCACCTTGTCCTCATCGGGTTTTGTGTGTAACTCAACAAAATGTGGAATAAGTCAAGGTGTATGAATACTTTCTAAAGGCAGTGTAAGTCTTTCACTCACCTCTCAGTATGACGAGAGGAGGTATTACTCACTCTCACCATCCCTTCTCCATTGTCTATATTTTGCTTGACGTACTTGAAGTGCATCCACAAGATCTAGGGTATGTTCAAATGGGAGCAATGTTCAAGACCTTTGCACATCGCTATGCAGTGCATAGACTGATCATTGTCAGTCATGTGCGGCTACCTATACATTCCATTTCTATGTTTGAGGCTTCAAAGTGAGAAGTTCAGTACTGCTCTAGATTCGATTGGCTAGCTTGCTCATTTGCTTTCAATTGTGTGTTTTTCTCAACTACTTGAGCCACTTAACTTCATCAGGACTATTTAGGTATCTCTCATGTGTCATCTATTTCTCTGAAGAGAGGAGAGGAGAACGGGAAAGCTCTCAGCTGCTACGCACATCAAATGTCTATCAGATGCCAAGCTTCTTGTCATCTCTGAAGCGTTTTCCAAACACACGCTCACAAACAAACAAGTTTTTGGAAGCAAATCTCAAAACCGGGAAACGCTTTGATCCTGTTTATCTTCTCAGCCGGTTGACAGCCATCGCCACAGAGAGGAGGAATGGAAAAACACAGAAAAACTGAGAATCCACTGATGACAACAACAACAACAATAGACAAAAAAAACCTGTGGATATAGATATTCACCAGAAACAGCTCTGAGATATTCAGCCGAGCTGGAGCGACAACCATTTGCTGCAACAGCTGGATACTGAAATCCCCACAGAGTTGTTACAGTGGGAGATCTAAAGTGATGTACTGTCACAGACCGTGCTTCCTTTAGATTGCCTCTGCTGAGTCACACCGCTCCTCTGACTCCTAACTATTCCGGTGTTCCCATAAGTCCACTCCCAGCCTAGCAGCATAGGGAAGCAGCATTTCCCTGGATTAACATTCCAGAGATGCTGTTTTCATTTTCTTCCCTTTAAGATCTTCATAACATCAAGTGCTGCTAAATACAATAAACCTGCGTAATGCGTCTTTTATTCATGAGATGGTCTGGCTAAATCTGTTTTCAGTAATGGTCTCTACCTGCCATGTTTTCCCTATGTAAATGAGACCTTGGCTTTAAGGGCCCCATCAGCCCCATCCATACAATCTCCATATTATTTGACTGGTTGGGTCTTTCCTTCTGATGGATCCCCAGAGGGGCAGCGTCTCGCAGGCACAGGTTACACATAGCGAGCATACAGGGCTTGATTGGCAGCCTGAACCCCAAGTGGAAAATCACAGTACAACGCTCACATAAACATTCATATGCTGCAGACCACCGTCACACAAAGGCTGATGGACTCACACACAAGGGAGTACAGACATGTACAAGCTAGTCTGCGTACACATGCACATGCGCACACATGCACACAGACGCTTGCATGTACACAAACTGTGGACTCTGCATAGAGATTGATGCTTTTCCTGGTCTGACAGCTTTGCCTTGATGTTGTGAAATCCTCTACAGATGTGATGAGGAGCTTTCACAGCCAGACCAGACTGCATCATAAGCAATGCCATCATCATATCTACTGCTTAAAATTATATATGGAGTAAGACCAAATGGCTTCAAATGGCAGTTATTGTAATAGCTGTTTATGTGTAGTGAGTTAATTCAATATTGCAGCTGTGATGTACAGGTAACTGACAAAATAAAGGAAACACCAACATAAAGTGTTTTAGTAGGGTGTTGGGACACCACAAGCCAGAACAGCTTCAATGAACCTTGGCATAGATTCTCAAAGTGTCTGAAACTCTATTGGAGGGATGCGACACCATTCTTCCAAGAGAAATTCGATAATTGGGTGTTTTGTTGATGGTGGTGGAAAACAATCTCTCAGGCGCCGCTCCAGAATCTCCCATAAGTGTTCAATTGGGTTGAGATCTGGTGACTGAGATGGACATGGCATATGGTTTACATCGTTTTCATGCTCATCAACCCATTCAATGACCACTCATGCCCTGTGGATGGGGGCATTGGCTTCCTATGGGGGCATAGCCATGGTTGCCAAAATAATGGCCTGCCCAACATTTTTACACATAACCCTAAGCATTATGGGATGTTAATTGCTTAATAAACTCAGGAACCCCACCTATCTGAAAGCACTTGCTTCATTATACTGTATCACTCATTTCCTCAAGTGTTTCCATTATTTTGTCAGTTACCTATGGCTTGTTTACTTCATTATAATAAATTAGGTTTAAGTACCACAACAGCGAAAATCTATTTTTTTCAGCTGAAAGACGACGCCCAGAGCTTACCCATGATGTTGCATAACAATTTAAGTCAATAAGTCATCGTTTTAGTCAAAGTATGATATATTTGGGCCTGAATAGGGAAATCCGAAGTGGGAACTTTGTGGAAATCTGTGTCAATGCTGTGTGTTTCTCCTATGAGATGATGTGCAGATACTTTTCAGAATACGTTTCTTTTCAGGGCTGGATTTTATTTGAATGTTGCCATGACATTGTTGCTGGATCGAATCCCTGAGGAAAAAAAGGAAATAGGAAAAAAGGAAAGGAAGAAATCTGTGGTTCTGCCCCTTAGGAAGGCAGTTAACCCACTGCTCCCCGTGCACCGAAAACGTGGATGTCGATTAAGGCAGCCCCCGCCCCTCTTTGACTCAGAGGGGTTGGGTTAAATGCGGAAGACACATTTCAGTTGAAAACATTCAGTTGGACAACTGACTAGGTACCCCCCTTTCCCTTTTCCTTATTAAGCAGAAACACCTTCAAAGTTCGAGGACTGATCCTTTCGACATACACCTGGGCGCCTGAGCCTAGGAGCAAATTAAAATAGAGGTTGCAAAATAGTTTTTACTACTCAACTTTTTTACCAGATTATTATCATAATCAATTGGATAATTTGTTAATTTTCACTCATTTCTGAGCTAGTCTGTATTATAGTGTGATGGGCCACCAGTATGACCACACAGTATGACCATTTTATATGATATGATTGCATTTTGCACCCCTGCTTCCTCCGTCGCCCAAAGATGAATGATTTTGACCACTAAAGTGTTGCTACTTCGCTACACGTACCACTGCTTTGATTGGTGCAGCTAGAAAGCACTGTTTCACAACAAGTGTCTATCCTATAATGAAAAGGCACCCGTGAAAGTAAATTCAGGAACTTGTTTAGCTATTTTGTTCTGCTGTTGTTACGTTTGTGTTGGTGTTTCGTCCAATGCACACATAGGGTGTTGTTACATATCATTTGAGCAGCATGCATCATGAGCGAAGTCATTGTAGCGTATTATTTCACTTCTCCTGTGAGAACCATGAGCACGGGCTGACTTGGATTTGCTGTACTGCAGCAGAATAGCATACCAGCAGCCTACCAAAGTTTGCACCTTGTCCATTACAATGTAGAAAAAATGCATGTCTAGCCCTGACTGTTCAATAGTTATCCATATTAAATTATTCTTTCTAACTATTGCTATGGTGGATTTGCGGCTGCAATTTATGGAAGATCTTATTTATTTATTTATTTTTATTTTACCGTTATTTTACCAGGTAAGTTGACTGAGAACACGTTCTCATTTGCAGCAACGACCTGGGGAATAGTTACAGGGGAGAGGAGGGGGATGAATGAGCCAATTGTAAACTGGGGATTATTAGGTGACCATGATGGTTTGAGGGCCAGATTGGGAATTTAGCCAGGACACCGGGGTTAACACCCCTACTCTTACGATAAGTGCCATGGGATCTTTAATGACCTCAGAGAGTCAGGACACCCGTTTAACGTCCCATCCGAAAGACGGCACCCTATACAGGACAGTGTCCCCAATCACTGCCCTGGGGCATTGGGATATTTTTTAGACCAGAGGAAAGAGTGCCTCCTACTGGCCCTCCAACACCACTTCCAGCAGCATCTGGTCTCCCATCCAGGGACTGACCAGGACCAACCCTCCAAAGATGTAAAAACTTTGGAGATAACAATAGACAGCAAAGTCAAAGTTACTGGTTTCCTCTATCCATCTGTGGCGACGTTTTCGCTTAATGCTTATGACAAATTCACCCCCAGAAGCAGCCATAGCCAGCTGGCTAATCTTTTGAATAGTGTGTAGTAAAAAATAACCCAGCAACAATAGATAACAGCTAGCTAGATAGATAATGTTAGCATGCTAGTTAGCTACACTGACAGCTGTCAGTGCCTTGTTAGTTGTTGTTTCTCTCCACTCCACATGGAATACACAATGATGTTCACACCCTCAATTTGTGAATATGTATAAGGAGCCTGTGTCATTCTTCGGAGGTGGAACAAAACAAGCATTTCCGCTCTTGTGACAGGAATTACGTCGAAATAGGGGCTGCAAATTCCTCCGGCTTTTACTATCAAACAATCAATCAAATGTATTTATAAAGCCCTTTTTAAATCAGCTGATGTCACAAAGTGCTATACAGAAACCCAGCCTAAAACCCCAAACAGCAAGCAATGCAGATGTATTGTAGAAGCACGGTGGCTCGGAAAAACTCCCTAGAAAGGCCAGAACCTAGGAAAAAACCTAAAGAGGAACCAAGCTCTGAGCGGTGGCCAGTCCTCTTCTGGCTGTGCCGGGTAGAGATTATAACAGTACATGGCCAAGATGTTCAAATGTTCATAGATGACCAGCAGGGTCAAATAATAATAATCACAGTGGTTGTAGAGGGTGCACCAGGTCAGCACCTCAGAAGTAAATGTCAGTTTGTTTTTCATAGACGAGCATTCAGTTAGAGAACAGGTGTGGTAGAGAGAGAGAAGGAAACAGCAAATCCCATTCTAACCGCTCCTCTTCTGCTTGTAGGACACATGAGGATGGGATGAGTTTTCTATTATCCACTATTCTGATGCCTGATGATGGACTGAAAGGCCAGGGAGATGGGTTTCACCTTGATGTGAATCACTATAAATAAGATAATCTTTACTCTGTGAAAAGCAGCCCTGCCTTGCCTTGCAGTGCATTGTGGGAAAGTGCGGCCCGGGGATAGCTTCTTCTGTCAGTGTCATCTCAGTGTGCTTTAATGAAAGAAAGAAAGAAAGAAGAAGGGCATGTGGAAGTTATTTTTGACATTCTCAGCGTGTTGGATGGTGCTGCTGAGATACATGTCAAGAGACCTCTCCCATCCCCTCTTCCTTTGTGACGTCACTTGCATAATTAGTCCGAAGGCTTGGTACCGACAATGCTCATTATTCTACTCCATGCAATATTGATTGTGTTATACGATAAGTTGATTACAGTGATTTCTGAGCTCTTTGTTGCAGAAACAGCTCTGCTGGTATCCCAAAGTAGACTTTTAATTAAGATTGTGTCACGGCTCCTCCTCTGCCTTGCAGGGGCGGTTCCTCCACTGGTTTTGTGTGCATAAAACCCCACCACATGTGACTGCACGAAGACCAGGGCCAGTTAGTTAGTAGTTTTTGGAGGATAGTGGGGTGTGGCTCCTGTCCTTGAACCCAGACTGACAGCAGGTGAGTTGTGTTTTTTTTGAGCATTTGTAATAGTTGTATTGGTTGAGGAAAATGTCTTCCATTTTGAGTAGTTTTGTTCAAGCTCCTTCAGAGGTAGCCTTAGAGTTGTGTACTAAGGAGCAGTTAATTGAAATTGCTGAACATTATCAGATTGAGATTGTTGATAAAAAAATTAAAGAGACTGTTAAAACTAGCTTAAAGCAGGGTCTTAGGGAAATGGGTGTTTTTGGCAGTCAGTCTGCTAGTAGTGAGGGTGCAAGTTTTCAGTCTAGCCCTTCATTAACTTTTGAGCAGCAGAGGGAACTGTTGCAAATGCAGTTAGAGATAGAGCGATTGAGAAATGCTAATAGACCAGAAAGACTACCACAGTTTGATGTTTCACAGAATCTTTGTTTGTTGCCTAAATTTGATAAGTCAGATCCAGACACATACTTTACTTTATTTGAGCGTATTGCGGAAGCTAGAGCTTGGTCAGATTTGGACATGACTATGTTGTTGCAATGTGTACTTACAGGTAAAGCACGTGAGGCTTTTGCAGCACTAAGTGTAGCTGACAGTAGTTTTTGCTAAAGTTAAATCAGCAGTTCTGAAGGTCTACGAGCTTGTGCCAGAGGCATATCGTCAACGTTTTCGTTACAGGAAAAAGTTAGATTCACAAACCTATTCTGAGTTTGTTTGTGATTTGACTTCTGCATTTAATCGTTGGTGTACAGCTTCTGAAGTTAGTACTTTTGAGGGTCTGTCTAATTTGATTGTGTTAGAACAGTTCAAAAATTCTGTGTCTGACCAGGTTGCTACATACATGAATGAACGTAAAGTTAAGTCTCCAAGTGATGCAGCAATCCTTGCAGATGAGTACAGGCTAACACATAAAAGCCATTTTGAGTCAAACAGTGACATGTACCATACAACTAACTTTAGAGGGAGTCCACATGATTTTGGGGAATGACTTGGCAGGTAGTAAGGTGTGGGCAGATGGCAAACTAAACATCTGTAAGAAGCAACCTTCAGTGTCCCCTGCAAGGGAATCTCCGGATCAAAACTGTGTCTCCTGAGGTATTTCCAGTTTGTGCGGTTACCTGCGCAGCCTCTCGTAAGGAGATTGAGAGTAAGCCAGAAAGTCTTGAGTTGCCAGTCAAACTCCAGACAGAACAGTTGACTAGTTCTAGAGATTCATTGATGACTGAGCAAAAGGCTGATACTACTTTAGCTGATCTGTTTGATAAAGTGGTTCCTGATTCAGTGGTGAGGAATAGTGCTCAGTGTTATTTTCTTCTTGATGGGCTGTTGGTCAGGAAATGGGTTCCACACTATGATCAGGGTCTAGGAGAACCAGTCTTTCAAATAGTTGTACCTACTACTTTGCGAAATAAAGTGTTGCAAACTTCACATGGTGATGTGGCAGGTCATATGGGTGTTCGTAAAACTTATGATCGCATACTTCGTTATTTTTTTCTGGCCACGTTTAAAGCGGGATGTAGCTCAGTTTATTAAAACTTGTCATACGTGTCAGCGCATAGTAAGCCAAACCAGGTCTTACAAGACACTCCATCACAAACACACTTAATTGAGAATGATATAGACATCGGAGATGCTAAGCCTATCAAACAGAGATTTTATCGTGTATCTGAGGAGAAGAGATTGAAACTAGAAACAGAGGTGGAGTATATGTTGGACAATGGTATTGCGGAGCCATGTTGTTCAAATTGGGCTTCACCCTGTCTTTTGGTCAAAGAGTCTGATTCCACTTTCAGACCTTGCACTGATTATAGAAAAGTTAACAATGAAAACTCAAAATGTGAATTTGCCAAAGCCACAGTCACATACCTAGGCAAGGTTGTTGGTCAGGGATTTGTCTGTCCCGTGGAAGCCAAGGTTCAGGCTGTGAAGCAGTTCCCACAGCCCTCCACAAAGAAAGAACTGATGTGCTTCCTGGGAATGGCGGGGTACTGCCGTGCTTTCTGTGTAAACTTTTCGGTAGGAGTGTCCCCACTGACCAACCTGTTGAAGGCCAAGGCTGAATTTCTGGTCCACCCAGTGTCAAGAGGCATTTGATGCAGTTAAGGCTATTTTGTGTTTGGCACCTGTGTTGGCAGCACCAAATTTTGGGAAACCTTTCAAATTGCAGGTAGACGCCAGTCAAATCGGTGCTGGGGGCTGTGCTTCTCCAGGAGAATGATGAGTGTGCAGTCAGTTTCTTCTCCCGGAAATTTAATAAGTATCAGAAAAATTATTCTGTAATTGAGAAGGAGGCTTTTGGTCTCATTTGGGCTTTACAGCATTTCGAGGTCTATGTTGGTTCTGGTTTGACCCCTTTAACTGTGTTCACTGACCACAACCCACTTGTTTTTCTGAGGTCCCTGCAAAACCCCAACCAGCGCCTGATGCGTTGGGCTTTGTTCTTGCAACCATTCAACCTTGATATTAGGCACATTAGTGGTAAGGATAATATCATTGCTGATGCTCTGTCCCGTGCTCCTTTAACCTAGCTTGTATCTTTTCTCTGCTGACCCCTACGGGCTGTCTGTGCCTCTTTCCTCTTAAATTGCTCCCCAGGTACCAGGGCTGCTGAGTTTGAGGGGCGGACAGTCAGCTGGGGGACACGGGGATACTGCTATGAGCCGGGATTGGTATAATTTTTGTTTATTTGTTTTTGGGGAAATTTGAATTATTTTGAATATGTTGGAGGAAGTTGGGTTGAGGGTGGGACCCTCATTTTAAGGAGGGGGGTGTCAAGGCTCCTCCTCTGCCTTGCAGGGGCGGTTCCTCCTGCAGGCAGAGGAGGGTCGTTAGTGATTGGAGTCACCTGGGCTCTAAGTATTTAAACTGTCACTAATGACTTCTCTCTCTGCTCCTCCAGGTATGCTCATGATTTGTTTGTTCCTTTGTAGTTTTGCATAGTTTTCAGTCAGTCATATTCACGCATCCATGCACTTTACATACACCTTACATTATGATACTTCCACACCTCATTCCTTTTTCTTAGTTTAAGTTTAAATTGGCCTATACCTGTTGTTCGTGTCCCCTCATTTTTGTCACAGGCTATGAGCCGGCATTTGACAATTGTGATCAAGACACTAGGATTCATGGATGACACAGTGTTTGTCTGTCTATGTAGCTTGTAAGATGCCCCTGATGCGAACTAAGTTGGATATAAATGCTCATTAAAATGGAAGATTCATTATCAATGTTATATTAATTGTCTTATTGTTAGACTAGGATCCATGTGGGAGGCAGAGTGTTTTAAACATGTGTGTTCCTTTCTCTATATAGCTAAACAAATACAATGTTATTGGCCGCGTACACATATATAATGGTGTGTATAGACAGTATGGACAATACTACCGCATGGCAAGCGGTACCGGAGTGCCAAGTCTAGGACAAAAAGGCTTCTCAACAGTTTTTACCCCCAAGCCATAAGACTCCTGAACAGGTAATCAAATGGCTACCCGGACTATTTGCATTGTGCCCCCCCCCCCCCCCCAACCCCTCTTTTACGCTACTCTCTGTTTATCATATATGCATAGTCACTTTAACTAAACATTCATGTACATACTACCTCAATTGGGCCGACCAACCAGTGTTCCCGCACATTGGCTAACCGGGCTATCTGCATTGTGTCCCGCCACCCACCACCCGCCAACCCCTCTTTTACGCTACTGCTACTCTCTGTTCATTATATGCGTAGTCACTTTAACCATATCTACATGTACATACTACCTCAATCAGCCTGACTAACTGGTGTCTGTATGTAGCCTCGCTACTGTATATAGCCTGTCTTTTTACTGTATTATTTCTTTACTTACCTATTGTTCACCTAATACCTTTTTTGCACTATTGGTTAGAACCTGTAAGTAAGCATTTCACTATACGGTGAAATGCTGTTTCACCTGTTGTATTCCACGCACGTGACAAATAATCTTTGATTTGAAATTAATAGAAAAGGTGTGTACAACAGTAGTTATATAGGATGAGCCTTGACTAGTGTCATGGCTGTTGAAAGGAGAGGACCAAGGTGCAGCGTGGTTCCCAATCAGAGACAACGATAGACAGCTGTCCCTGATTGAGAACCACACCCGGCCAAAACATAGAAATCGAAAATCATAGAAACACAAAACATAGAATGCCCACCCCAGTACCCCCCCCCCCCAAAGGTGCGGACTCCGGCCGCAAAACCTAAACCTATAGGGGAGGGTATGGGTGGGCATCTATCCACGGCGGCGGCTCAGGTGCGGGACGCAGACCCTGCTCTACCGCTGGCTCACCCCACTTTGGTGGCACCTCTGGTGCGGGGACCCTCATCGCCGACCCCGGACTAGGAACCCTCGTAGCGAGCCCCGGACTGGAGACCCTCGTTGCGTGCCCCGGACTGGGCACCCTCGTTGCGGGCCCCGGACTGGGCACTCTCGTTGCGGGCCCCGGACTGGGCACTCTCGTTGCGGGCCCCGGACTGGGCACTCTCGTTGCGGGCCCCGGACTGGGCACTCTCGTTGCGGGCCCCGGACTGGGCACCCTCGTTGCGGGCTCCGGACTGGGCACCCTCGTTGCGGGCTCCGGACTGGGCACCCTCGTTGCGGGCCCCGGACTGGGCACCCTCGTTGCGGGCCCCGGACTGGGCACCCTCGCTGCGGGCCCCGGACTGGGCACCCTCGCTGCGGGCCCCGGACTGGGCACCCTCGCTGCGGGCCCCGGACAGGGCACCCTCGCTGAAGACTCCGGACTGGAGGCCGTCGCTGGAGGCTCCGGACTGGAGGCCGTCGCTGGAGGCTCCGGACTGGAGGCCGTCGCTGGAGGCTCCGGTCTGGAGGCCGTCGCTGGAGGCTCCGGACTGGAGAACGTCGCTGGAAGCTCCGGACTGGAGGCCGCCGCTGGAAGCTCCGGACTGGAGGCCGCCGCTGGAGGTTCCGGACTGGAGAACGTCTCTTCGTGCCACGGATCATCACTGGAGGCTTCTTGCCACGGATCATCACTGGAGGCTTCGTGCCACGGATCATCACTGGAGGCTTCGTGCCACGGATCATCACTGGAGGCTTCGTGCCACGGATCATCATTGGAGGCTTCGTGCCATGGATCATCACTGGAGGGAGGAGACGTATGGGCAGTCTGGTACGTTGAACTGCCACAGGGCTCACCAGGCTGGGGAGACACACAGGAGGATTAATTTTAGGCGCAGGCACAGGACTCACCTCGCTGGAGAGACATACAGGAGGCCCTGTCCTAGGCAGAGGCACCGGATACACTGGGCCGTGGAAGCGCACTGGAGGTCTCGAGCTAGGAGCCTGCACAACCCGTCCTGGCTGGATGGTTACGTTCGCCCTGCAGATGCGGGGCGCAGGTACAGGACGCACTGGGCTGTGCAGACGCACCGGAAACCGGCGCAGAATATCCTGGTCCGAGGAGACGCACTGGAGGTCTGGAGAGCAGGGCTGGCACAGCCCTTCCTGGCTGGATGCTCACCCTAGCCCGGCAGATGCGGGGAGCTGGAATGTAGCGCACCGGGCTATGCAGGCGCACTGGAGACACCGTGCCCTCCACCGCATAACACGGTGCCTGACCAGTACGACACTCGCCACGGTAAGCACGGGGAGTTGGCTCAGGTCTCCAACCTGACTCAGCCCTTGGCAGCCGTGTTCCCTCGTAACGCTGCCGCTCTGCTTTCGTCGCTGCCTCCGCCTTCCTTAATGCTTCCACCTGTTCCAATGGAAGGCGATCCCTACCGGCCAGGATCTCCTCCCATGTCTAGGATCCCTTGCCGTTCAGGATGTCCTCCTATGTCCATTCCTCCTTTCTACCACGCTGCTTGGTCCGTTGGTGGTGGTGGGAAGTTCTGTCACGGCTGTTGAAAGGAGAGGATCAAGGTGCAGCGTGGTGAGTGTACATTTTCTTTTAATATAATCAAAATGATGCCAAACAAAACAATAAACACTTCAAAAACAAACCGTGAAGCTCAAAGGCAAAGTGCCCTAAACAAAGTAAACTTCCCACAAACACAGGTGGAAAAAAGAGCTACCTAAGTATGGTTCCCAATCAGAGACAATGATAGACAGCTGTCCCTGATTGAGAACCATACCCGGCCAAAACATAGAAATAGAAAATCATAGAAACACAAAACATAGAATGCCCACCCCAACTCATGCCCTGACCAAACCAAAATAGAGACATAAAAAGGATCTCTAAGGTCAGGGCGTGACAACTAGAATACAGTATAAACACTCAGTGTACAAAACATTATGAAGATCATGCTATTTCCATGACTTAGACTGACCAGGTGAATCCAGGTGAAAGCTATGATCTCTTATTGATGTCACTTGTTAAATTAACTTTAATCATTGTAGATGAAGGGGAGGAGATGGGTTAAAGAAGGATTTTTAAGCCTTGAGACATGTATTTTGTATGTGTGTCATTCAGAGGGTGAATGGGCAAGACAAAATATTTAAGTGCCTTTGAACGGGGTATGGTAGTAGCTGCCAGGCCCACCGGTTTGTGTCAAGAAATTCAATGCTGCTGGGTTTTTCACACAACAGTTTCCCGTGTTTATCAATAATGATCCACCACTCAAAGGACATCCAGCCAACTTGACACAACTGTGGGAAGCATTGGAGTCAACGTGGGCCAGCATCCCTGTGGAACGCTTTCAACACCTTGTAGATTCCATGCTACGATGCATTGAGGCTGTTCTGATGGCAAATTTCAGGGTCTAAGTGATGTGCACGCCGAGAAACGTGAAGCTTTTCACCCTCTACTGCGGCCCTATCGATGTGGATGGGGTGTGCTCTCTCTCTACTGTCTCCTGAAGTCCACAATTTGCTGACGTTTAGGGAGAGGTTATTTTCCTGGCACCACCTGTGCGGGCTGTCAGCTCCTCCCTGTAGGCTGTCGCTTCGTTGTTTGTAATCAGGCATACCATGGTTGTGTCGTCAGCAAACTTGATGACTAAGTTGTGTCGTCCATGGGGTAAAGTGGAGGTGATTTGATCCTTAACTAGCCTCTCAAAGCACTTCATGATGACAGAAGTGAGTGCTATGGGTTGACAATATGATGCAACCTAGGATAGATGTAATTGTAAATTAGCCAGCAGCTTCTCTGACCCTGTGTAAACCAGCCATAGGGTTAGAAGTCAATTAAGCACTGCACTAAACAACACTTGCTAATTTTTACAAAGCCGTTAAACACAATTAGACATCTGCTCTTCTATATTTTACTTCCTGTAAATGATAGATCCCCCTTCTGTTTTATTGTTCACATGTTGGAAGAGAGTGTTTTATTAGGCCGATTGCACATCATTTTGGAAAGATAAGGTAGGATTTTGTAGTATTTGTATTCACCGCCACTCATTGTTTGTGTTGGGAAGCGAGAGTCATTCAGATTGCTTGGCTGCATCTTGACTTGAGTGTGTCATTATGCATCTGTCCATTCCCTGTCAGTGTGTTTTGGGCATATGGGGTTGAATGACTACAACAGTTCAGCAGCCTGTCTCTAGCCCGGCTTCATTGCAGTTCATTGCATTCCATACCACTGTTTTACTGCAGATGCTGTAACAGTATACCAGTCTGTCAGCACTGTAAAACCTGTATGGCAACCCAGAAAGTATTTCATGAGCAGTGAGGCAGTCGGTGCCAGCAATCACATCTACAGCCAGTCAGTCCAGAGGACCTTTCCTGCTGACGTGTGATTAAGACAGAAAGTCAACAAGGCACTGAAACATGTCAGTATCAAATCAAATCCGTTTTTTAGGTGCATACACAGTTTGGCGGTCAATATACTTATTTTAACCAAATCCATAAAATGCCCTTTGGTACAGGCTAGATGTTTGACATTCGTTTTGGAGTCCTTTATTTTGTAAAACGATCAGTTTTTGTGTTTTTGGCAGCTACGTATGCTCAAAAGTTCTCCAAAGAGAAGCTTTCAATAACAACACAAGTATGTCTTCTGTCAGGGTTGGCTGGCTCTCCTGAGAAGTGATATGGTGCTTCGATGAGCATCTAAAAGCTGGTCTTTGACATTTCAACTAAAGGAAGCCGACATGTTGCTGTGAAGGGAAGTGTGTGTTGGGTGTGTGTGTGTGGTTGGTATGTGAGTGAGTAGCCTCGTTAGACCTGAATTAGGTCTGGTCTTGGCCTGAGAT
This sequence comes from Salvelinus fontinalis, assembly GCF_029448725.1. Classification (NCBI taxonomy): domain Eukaryota; kingdom Metazoa; phylum Chordata; class Actinopteri; order Salmoniformes; family Salmonidae; genus Salvelinus; species Salvelinus fontinalis. Next base: position 73,627,504 of record NC_074668.1, on the reverse strand, counting down.
AATGGAGCAATCATCAGTCACCTTCGCTGATCCCCACGGTGTGCTACAGACCACCCACAGTGCATCACTGCACACCAGGTCTTAATAAACACTGACCTCTTTAAAGAACAAAGGACGTGAGGGGAGGAATACAATAAAATTGAGCAAGTGGCCTGGAGAGGGATAGAGATAGGCTGAATTGAGTTATCAGAACCAGTTACCTTAATAATACCCCTTATCCCCCTCGTTCCTTGACCCTAGATTCAGCTGAAGTTGCCTGTGTGTTGTCACGCCATGGGTTGATGAATGACTGTGCCAGACAGTGGCGGTGGATCCAGGCTGTGCTATCTGGCTTACCGATAGCCTCTCAGGACGTCTATGGTCAGTCAGCAAATCAATTTACAGCCCTACTGAGAAGCTTCGGCGGACGCTCTCAGAAACTCGTCGTTCCTAAACATGGTGATCCTTTTGTCACTGCGTTGCTTCCTCCCTCACCTGTGGGATGGATTCCATTTCATGTGAAGATTTATACATACAGTATGTGCCCGCTGTGGTGTTACCTACCCCCACAGTATCTGGGCTGCAGATTTTCCATCCTGTGGGCCGGGAAGACAGAATGTCAATGGAGATTTAATGAACACCTGAAGGCTGTGTAAAGCTACGCTAGCATGCAGATAACATTGCGTCCCGTTGGAATTCCAAGACATCTTTTCTGTCTATTAATAGTTAAGGACGTGCTGGAACAGTCCAATATGAGATGCCTGAGCAGAGCTTTGATTACAGCATCACAGGAGCTCCTGGCTCACCCAGGGAATGGGTCTCGCTAGACCAATGAGAGAGTAAGGAGGGAGTCGCTGCCTCACAGGCAGAAAACAGCTCTTAATTTGACATAATTGTGGTCTCCCAGGGAATAGGTGGTGGGCTTGGCCACCGTTTGTTAATGCAGAATGAAACAAATGGTGTGTTCACTGCCACATATACTTATTAAATATTAAAGTACTGTAAGTCTGTGTTTTATTCAGTTTCCTTGCCAAGAGATTTGGGTTGCTAGATTTGAGTCTTGGTTAACATTGATTGTGGTGTTTTCAACACACATACAATTTGTTCCTGTTGCACACACATTAGTTGAATGTGATATCTACACCGTAGGACAGTCACCATGAGATCCCAACACATTAATCCCATCCCACTGCTCCTTTCATTGTAACAAATACAGAAGGCCCTTGTCGCTAAGCCATCACGCCGCATTACTTCAGCAATAGAGGAAGTCATTGACTAATCTGCATAGTTATGTGCTCGGTGGAAATAAGCTTTCCTCTTAATATGAATGGGGTGAATAAATAACAGAGGTATTTGCATGGTAATTAGCACTAATGACCTTTTTAGCATGATGATTAGCTTAGCGCATGCAGCGGGGATTCCAGGGGCTCCAAAGAGGCAGCAGCTCCAGCTGTTGTTGCCTAGCAAGGTTTTTGTTTTTGCTTTAGCGGCCTAGCGCGTGGTGAGGTTGCCAGCTGCCACAAATGGTTAGCAATGACATGCAGGAGCCATATTAGCATAGTAGCCTTTTTCTCGCAGTCAGGTTAAAGCTGTATAGTGATGTTGGGTTATTCCCTGGGGTATTCACCTTGTCTGCTGTCCTTTTTGTCACTGTCAGACTAGCATAGTGAACAGAGAAAGTGGCTGCCTTAGGACCCCAGTGATTACCCTGACCAATACACAGTAATGGGAAACGTGCATCATTATTGCATTGTCTGATTTGACTATGTTCCCAGGTATTGTCTGGTATCAGAGAATGGTTAATGACTATTGACCTATAGTCAAGTTTCGTTCAGTTTGAACATGCATACACACGCACACGTGTACACACACACACACACACACAGGAGTTTTTTTTGACATGGTTTATGCGATAACCTTCTTTTTATAACCAGGAGACATGCTAATTTGCTAGTGCATGCCTGTTAGCCGAGTCATGTTTATTTGAGCATGACATTTGTTAGAATATTCAGTAATTGCTCTGGATTTTAAATGTAGTCTGGAACATTGTGTTAAACAAAGCTTTGGGCTGCTCATCCATCCAACACAACACCTCTGAAAGAAGCAGATATACTATGGCTGTCTTCCCACTCATCCCCATACTAAATCATAACAAGTGTCATCGGAGCAAGGAGACAATATTTAAACATGTTAACACTGTGACTCCATTCCTAACCGTTTCCAGTTTGTAATGATGCCAGTTTAAATGTCGTTCCTCGCCTAACGGGAAATTAGAAATGCTAAATCAAGCATTGCAAATGAAGGTTCACTGCACTTGTCAGCGCTAGATAGAAATTATTCATGCAATGTAAATCTTTTCCCTCCAAGATGAGAGTGTGTCATCTCTGCTTCCTGGTGTATTTCCTCTGATGGATAGAAGCAGTTCCGTGTTCCGGAAATGTCTGCAATGACAAGTTTGACAAATTATGATTCTTTTCACAATTTAAACTCATTTGTGTGTAGCCCTTTACACTCGTACCCTCAGGTTGAAAATGGCAGATTTGGCTGTGGCTGTGGGTATACAGTAACATGCTGTAAATGACGTCAGAACTCCGGCTCAGCACTTCACAGCTCTGTATGGGTTTTGACTGACAGCCGTTTTGAACTTGAGCACTGCACGCGACAAGAAGCTGACCCCATCCAACCCGCTAATTGGGCAACTTTTGCAAATGTTTTCTTGTCTGAGTGAGAGAAATGCAGTAAATTCAGAGGACTCGGTTTATTTAAATACCGCTTTGATGTCATACAAGCAAGGCAAACAGCCATGAGTCCAAATGTGAACTTCACATTTCCATATGAAATAACTCATGTCATACCACAGGAGGTTGGTGGCACCTTAATTCAGGAGGATGGTCTCATGGTAATGGCTGGAGCAGAATTAATGGAATGGTATCAAATACATCAAACACATGGATGCCATTCCATTCACTCCGTTCCAGCCATTATTATGAGCCATCCTCCGCTCAGCAGCCTCCACTGTGTCATACACTATACAGTGCCAACGTTTATGTTCACTATATTTTATGGACAGTTACAAGATGACATGGCGTTATACCCTGGGTTGTTCTGAACAGAATGAGCTGATGTTTGTCTATTGTGAAGAACATTTTCTGCTGAACACGCACCTGAATGCACGCATTACTCTTTTCTATGCGCAACAAAATTATGTTTAGTTTCTCTGAATTGCCTTGTGAAAGCCTGACACTGTAAGGTCATATTTTGTAACTTAGCTAGTCATGTTGGCAATAGAACAAGCTTTCATATGATGCCCACCTGACCCAGATTGTCATTTATAATGGGGATGTTTATGGATTGCGTAAACAACAACAGTAATTGTGTGATGGCGGGGATGCAGGGCTGTGTTCCAAGCAAAACAACTACAAGTGTGTTTGCTCTAGCTCCTCAACGCACAGCTAGGAGAGCTAAAAAAAACACCTTTTAGTTGAAGACTTCTTTGAGTCATAGAAGTGCATAGGGGAATTACTTAGGATCTTTGCACATTTTGGAGAGGTGTGTGGCCACATGGAGACACCAGTTAGTCGACTCTCTCAGAACCCGTGTCATTTTGTTGCACCTACCCCACATTTTCCAGGAATATTATTAACATGTTACTCAATGTATTCAGAGTATTTTCAGATTTTGTTATCAACAAATGCGGCAAAAAAGTACAGTAAATGTGAAATGCACATCAAATCAGCAGTGTAATGTTAGGATTCAGTCTTTTTTCAGGTGAACTGTTCGTCTAATAATTGTCCTATAACCTCCAAACTGTTCCCTTTCCATTACTACAATGCTTATTCATTTTCATACTTCTTCTGCAAGAAACATTTCAATTTAGCCCAATCCATATAGGCCAATTTCCAGGAGTGTAAAGGGTTAACTGTGACTAGCTAGATAAGTATGTTGCGAGGACTATTAAAATGAGAGCACATCAAATCAACCCTCAACTGTAGGTAAATGGGTTCATATCAATCTCACAACTCGGTTGACAGGGATGTAAAGTACCAGTCAAAAGTTTGGACCATGAAGCTGGTTGAGAGAATGCCAAGAGTGTGCAAAGCATCAATCAAGTTTTTCTATCAAATGTATTTATAAAGCTCTTTTTACATCAGCTGATGTCACAAAGTGCTATACAGAAACCCAGCCTAATTCTCCAAACAGCAACAATGCAGATGTAGAAGCAAAGAAAAACTCCCTGGAAAGGCCGGAACCTAGGAAGAAACCAAAGGGTGGCTACTTTGAAGAATCTCAAATATAACATATTTTGATTTGTTTAACACTTTTTTGGTTACTACATGATTCCATATGTTTTATTTCATAGGTGTGATGTCTTCACTATTATTATACAATGTAGAAAATAGTAAAAATAAAGGAAAACCCTGGAATGAGTAGGTGTGTCCAAACTTTTGACTGGTACTCTAGTTCCAGAGTGTTACCTAACCTTGATGGATGGAGAGGAAATGACATCATCAATATGAGACACTAGAGAAAGTGGAGGTTTAAAGTAGTACTCTAATCTGTTTTCCCTCACATGGTAAACCCACACAGACTTGTCTTCAGGAGCTCCTGACACGTCCATTGTTCAGGTGAGCTCTGTTAACACCAACACTCTGGTCCTGTCTCCACTGTTTCAGCTCCATTGATTCCTCCCTGCAGTTTCCAAATGAGAACCAACAGGTTAAGACACAGAGTAATGAGGGGAAATAATCTGTGATTATGTTGTTTGACCATCATAACTAAGGCCACAGGATAATTATGTTTGCCCATCATAGCTCAGGCCACAGGATGATTATGTTTGCCCATCATAGCTAAGGCCACGTGGATGATTATATTTGCCCGTCATAGCTAAGGCCTCGGGGACATTTGTGATTTTCCGTCATAGCTAAGGCCACAGTGTCACGTGTGCTCCCTCTCCGGCCTCTAGGTCACCAGGCTGCTCGTTTTGGCGCACACCTGTCACCATTGTTACACGCACCTGCGCGTCTTCAGACTCACCTGGACTCCATCACCTCCTTGATTACCTGCCCTATATACAGTTGAAGTCGAAAGTTTACATACACCTTAGCCAAATACATTAAACTCAGTTTTTCACAATTCATGACTTTTAATACTAGTAAAAATTCCCTGTCTTAGGTCAGTTAGGATCACCACTTTATTTTAAGAATTTTGAAATGTCCGAATAATAGTAGAGAGAATAATTTATTTCAGCTTTTATTTCTTTCATCACATTCCCAGCGGGTCAGAAGTTTACATTTACTCAATTAGTATTTTGTAGCATTGCCTATAAATTGTTTAACTTGGGTCAAACATTTCGGGTAGCCTTCCACAAACTTCCCACAATAAGTTGGGTGAATTTTGGCCCATTCCTCCTGACAGAGCTGATGTAACTGAGTCAGGTTTGTAGGCCTCCTTGCTCGCACACACTTTTTCAGTTCTGCTCACACATTTTCTATAGGATTGAGCCATTTTGCCACAACTTTCGAAGTATGCTTGGGGTCATTGTCCATTTGGAAGACCAAGTTGCGACCAAGCTTTCAAACTTCCTGACTGATGTCTTGAGATGTTGCTTCCACATCCACATAATTTCCCCTCCTAATGATGCCATCTGTTTTGTGAAGTGCACCAGTCCCTCCTGCAGCAAAACACCCCCACAACATGATGCTGCCATCCCCGGGCTTCATGGTCTGGATGGTGTTCTTCGGCTTGCAAGCACCCCCCTTTTTCCTCCAAACATAACAATGGTCATTATGGCCAAACAGTCCTATTTTCTTTTCATCTGACCAGAGGACATTTTCCCAAAAAGTACAATCTTTGTCTCCATGTGCAGTTGCAAACCATAGTCTGGCTTTTTATATGGCAGTTTTGGAGCAGTGGCTTCTTCCTTGCTGAGTGGCCTTTCAGGTATGTCGATATAGGACTAGTTTTACTGTGGATATAGATAGTTTTGTACCTGTTTTCTTTCCTCCAGCATCTTCACAAGGTCCTTTGTTGTTGTTCTGGGATTGATTTGCACTTTGTGCACCAAAGTACGTTCATCTCTAGGAGAAAGAACGCGTTTCCTTCTTGATCGCTATGACGGCTGTGTGGTCCCATGGTGTTTATACTTGCGTACTATTGTTTGTACAGATGAACGTGGTACCTTCAGGCGTTTGGAAATTTCTCCCAAGAATGAACCAAACTTTTCTGAGGTCTTGGCTGATTTCTTTTTGATTTTCCCATGATGTCAAGCAAAGAGGCACCGAATTTGATGGTTGGCCTTGAAATACATCCACAGGTACACCTCCAATTGACAAAAATTATGTCAATTAGCCTATCAGAAGCTTCTAAAGCCATGACAAAATGTTCTGGAATTTTCCAAGCTGTTAAAAGGCACTGTCAATTTAGAGTATGTAAACCTCTGACCCACTGGAATTGTGATACAGTGAAATATAAGTTAAATAATCTGTCTGTAAACAATTATTGGAGAAATGTCTTGTGTCATGCACAAAGTAGATGCCTTAACCAACTTGCCAAAACTATAGTTTGTTTACAAGAAATATGTGGAGTGGTTGAAAAACAAGTTTTAACATATGTGATGAACTCATATGCTGTGTGTGTATAAAGACAGAGCCAGTGCTCTGGGAAGGTGTGTGTTCCGCGGACCATCTAGGCTAATGATATACTTTGTATTAAAGCCTATATTGAATTCACAAGTTCTTGTAAGAGTGTTATATTTCTGAGACGATTCTCCACGACAGTTGATACTCTGATGTGATCTCCTCTATCTTTAGGTAGTATTATTTTTTTTTACACATGTGGTCTTCATCAGTCCAGCACGCTACAGCACCATTATCCCTACTATGGACTTTTTAAAAAACACACCACCGAATTGAGTCAGACAGAAAATCAACGTCCATCCACCTGAGGAGAAATGAGCTGCTGTCACGGAACGACCCTGTGTGTAACGAGTGCGCTGAGAGTCGGGAAGCAAGTTCAGGGAGTGAGTGTTTTTATAAATAAACGCAACTAAATACAAAACAAAAAACACAAACAATGTACAGACATGACACTGGAACAGAAACAATGATGCCTGGGGAAGGAACCAAAGGGAGTGACATACAGTTGATGTCGGAAGTTTACATACACTTAGGTTGGAGTCATTAACTTTTTATGGCTGCAGGGGCAGTATTGAGTAGCTCTGATAAAAGGTGCCCATTTCAAACGGCCTCGTACTCAATTCTTGCTCGTACAATATGCATATTATTATTACTATCGGATAGAAAACACTCTAGTTTCTAAATCCGTTTGAATTATATATGTGAGTCAAACAGAACTCATTTGGCACAAACTTCCTGACCAGGAAGTGGAAAGTCTGAAATCGATGCTCTGTTCTACTTCCTGCCTATACATGGGCATGATACGTATAAGTATACGTGCACTTCATACACCTTCCCCAGGATGTCAAGAGGCGGTGAGAGAAGAAATTGTGTTTATCTTAGTCTGAAGTGGAATACAAGCTCTTTGTATGACGTGTCCGCCCATTTCCTGTTTTCTGGAGAGCGCGAAAGGGGACTTGGATTTGCCTTCTGTTTAGCTGCCGTTATAGGAGACTAATATCTCCGGCTTTGATTTTATATGATACATGTGACCATATCATCGTAAAGTATGTTTTTTCAATATAGTTTCATCAGATTATTGAACATTTTTCGGGAGTTTTGCCGTGTTCCGTTCTCTTCCGTTTGTTGACATGGAGAGCTTCGAGCCACTTGGCAAGCGCGCTTGCTAATTCAAGAGGGAAAATGAACGTTCTAAATCCAAACAACGATTGTTCTTGACAAAGGACACCTTGTCCAACATTCTGATGCAAGTTCACCAAAAGTAAGAAACATTTTATGATGCTATTTCACATATCTGTCATGCATGTGAACTAGTCGCCGGCGCCCAACTTTGGGGTACTCAGCTATACCGAAGCTGGATGTCGTAATGAAGTTATTTTTTAGAATTCTAACACTGCGATTTCATTAAGAACTAATGGATCTATCATTTCCTATATAACATGTATTTTTTAGTTATGTTTATGAATAGCTATTTGGTCTCACAAGATGCCTGTCTTTCATTTGCTGTACACTATGTATTTTTCAGAAATGTTTTATGATGAGTAATTAGGTATTTGACGTTGGTGTCTGTAATTATTCTGTCTGCTTTCGGTGCAATTTCTGATTGTAGCTGCAATGTAAACTATGATTTATACCTGAAATATGCACATTTTTCGAACAAAACATAGATTTATTGTTTAACATGTTATAAGACTGTCATCTGATGTTGTTTGTTGGTTAGTTTGGTTGGTTCTTGGTTAGTTAGGTTGGCTTTGTGCATGATACCTGTGCTGTGAAAAATGTCTGTCCTTTTTTGTATTTGGTGGTGAGCTAACATAAATATACGTGCTGTTTTCGCTGTAAAACATTTTAAAAATCGGACATGTTGGCTGGATTCACAAGATGTGTACCTTTCATTTGCTGTATTGGACTTGTTAATGTGTGAAAGTTAACCTGTTGGGGATGGGGGCGCTGTTTAGACTATTTATGCTAATGTGGCTAATTTTTTAAACGGCTTCCCACAAAATCCTTGATCGTACAATATGCATATTATTATTATTATTGGATAGAAAACAGTCTATAGTTTCTATAGGAGTTGAAATTTTGTCTCTAAGTGGAACAGAGCCCATTCTACAGCAATTTCCCTGACATGGAGTCAGATTTGAGAAACGTTGGCCACTTTTCTGAAGTCATTTAAACGGGCACTGTCGTTGCTATGACTATACGGACACTTCTTACGTCTTCCCCTGGATGCCTTTACGTGATGACGATTCCAACGGGCTCGATTGCTCGTTCACAGGCCCTACAAATGAAAAAAACCTTTAGCTAGCAAGTCTTTTCTTGCTGCGTAACGCGCGTGGAAGACACCGACCCTCTCCTGTTCCAAGCGTTAGTTTAGCCTGTTATATTTCTCCGGTCATCTTTTCACTCGTTATAGGAGTTACAAACATCACAAAGTAGTTAATTTAAAGCGTTTTATAGCAATTTATATCCGTTTAGTGCGATTTTGGGACATTTATTTTTGCAACGATGTGAAAAGTTGGTCACGCTTTTCAGTTCATCCCGAACGTAGTTGACATTTCCACATGGCAAGAGGACAGCTTTCCACCAAAAGACGATTTCTCCCAAGAAAGGATCCTTTGCCCAAGATACTGATGGAAGAACAGCTCAAGGTAGGACATTTTTATTATGATAAATCGTGTTTCTGTCGAAACATTTTAGTGGCTTAGGACGCCATGTTTTTTGACGTAGCTTCGCTTGGCGCAAACTGTATTGAAAAGTAAGGATAAATTAAAAAATGTAATAACGCAATTGTATTAAGAATTAAATTGTCTATCAATCCCTGTCCACCCTATATTTTTTAGTCACGTTTATGAGTATTTATGTATAAGAGTAGATCACTGTCTAAGTGGCGCAAGGACGTTTTCTTTACCAGCTTGTCTACATTTCACATTGTCTAACCATGATTTTGGTGGCTAAATATAAACATTTTCGATCAAACTGTATATGCATGTTGTAATGTGATGTTACAGGAGTGTCATCGGAAGAATTCTGAGAAGGTTAGTGAAAAAATTAATATCTTTTGGCGATGTTGACTTTTATCGCTCACTTTGGCTAGAATCAATGCTGGGCTGCTAATTGCTATGTGCTAAGCTAATATAACGATTTATTGTGTTTTCGCTGTAAGACACTTAGAAAATCTGAAATATTGTCTGTATTCACAGGATCTGTGTCTTTCGATTCGTGTATGCTGTGTATTTTTACGAAATGTTTGATGATTAGTAGTTAGGTAAACACGTTGCTCATTGTAATTATTCTAGTCCATTTGTGATGGTGGGTGCAATTGTAAACTATGCCATCTACCTGAAATATGCACTTTTTTCTAACAAAACCTATCCCATACCATAAATATGTTATCAGACTGTCATCTAATGAGTTTTTTTGTTGGTTAGAGGCTATAAATATCTTAGTTTAGCCGAATTGGTGATGGCTACTGGTGTTGGTGGACAAATAAAAGATGGTGGAATATGCTAATGTGTTTTTAGGTAATAGATGTACATCTTTACATATTGTGTCTTCCCTGTAAAACATTTTAAAAATCGGAAATGTTGACTGGATTCATAAGATCTGTGTCTTTCATTAGCTGTATTGGACTTTAATGTGTGAAAGTTAAATATTTTAAAAAAATATTTTTTTTGAATTTCGCGGCACTGGTTTTTCAGTGGGGGGGGGGGGGGAGTGCCGCTAGCGGCACGCTGATCCTAGACAGGTTAAATATTTAAAAAAATATATTTTGAATTTCGCGCCCTGCACTTGAGCTGGCTGTTGTCATAAGTGTACCGACGTCGGGCTTGCAGCCATAAGAAGTTAACCTGTTGGGGATGGGGGCGCTGTTTAGACTATTTATGCTAATTTGGCTAATTTTTGAAACGGCTTCCCACAAAATCCTTGATCGTACAATATGCATATTATTATTATTATTGGATAGAAAACAGTCTATAGTTTCTATAGGAGTTGAAATTTTGTCTCTAAGTGGAACAGAGCCCATTCTACAGCAATTTCCCTGACATGGATTCAGATTTCAGAAATGTTGGCCACTGTTCTGAAGTCAGTTAAAACGGCACTGATTTTGCTATGACTATACGGACACTTCTTACGTCTTCCCCTGGATGCCTTTACGTGATGACGATTCCAATGGGGTCGATTGCGCGTTCACAGGCACTACAAATGAAAAAACCCTGTAGCTAGCAAGTCTTTTCTTGCTGCGTAACGCGCGTGGAGGACACCGACCCTCTCCTGTTCCAAGCGTTAGTTTAGCCTGTTATATTTCTCCGGTCATCTTTTCACTCGTTATAGGAGTTAAAAACATCATAAGGTAGTTAATTTAAAGCGTTTTATAGCAATTTATATCCGTTTAGTGCGATTTTGGGACATTTATTTCTTTAACGCTGTGAATAGGTGGGCACGCTTTCAGTTCATCCCGAACGCAGTTGGCATTTTCACATGGCAAGAGGACAGCTTTCCACCAAAAGACGATTCCTCCCAAGAAAGGATCCTTTGCCCAAGATACTGATGGAAGAACAGCTCAAGGTAGGACATTTTTATTATGATAAATCGTGTTTCTGTCGAAACATTTTAGTGGCTTAGGACGCCATGTTTTTTGACGTAGATTCGCTTGGCGCAAGCTGTATTGAACAGTAAGGATAAATTAAAAAATGTAATAACGCAATTGTATTAAGAATTAAATTGTCTATCAATCCCTGTCCACCCTATATTTTTTAGTCACGTTTATGAGTATTTATGTATAAGAGTAGATCACTGTCTAAGTGGCGCAAGGACTTTTTCTTTACCAGCTTGTCTACATTTCACATTGTCTAACCATGATTTTGGTGGCTAAATATAAACATTTTCGATCAAACTGTATATGCATGTTGTAATGTGATGTTACAAGAGTGTCATCGGAAGAATTCTGAGAAGGTTAGTGAAAAAATTAATATCTTTTGGCGATGTTGACTTTTATCGCTCACTTTGGCTAGAATCAATGCTGGGCTGCTAATTGCTATGTGCTAAGCTAATATAACGATTTATTGTGTTTTCGCTGTAAGACACTTAGAAAATCTGAAATATTGTCTGTATTCACAGGATCTGTGTCTTTCGATTCGTGTATGCTGTGTATTTTTACGAAATGTTTGATGATTAGTAAGTAGGTAAACACGTTGCTCTAAGTAGTTTTTCTATTCCATTTGTGACGGTGGGTGCAATTGTAAACTATGCCATCTACCTGAAATATGCACTTTTTTCTAACAAAACCTATCCCATACCATAAATATGTTATCAGACTGTCATCTGATGAGTTTTTTTGTTGGTTAGGGGCTATAAATATCTTAGTTTAGTCGAATTGGTGATGGCTACTGGTGTTGGTGGACAAATAAAAGATGGTGGATTATGCTAATGTGTTTTTAGGTAATAGATGTACATCTTTACATATTGTGTCTTCCCTGTAAAACATTTTAAAAATCGGACAAGTTGACTGGATTCACAAGATCTGTGTCTTTCATTAGCTGTATTGGACTTTAATGTGTGAAAGTTAAATATTTAAAAAAAATATTTTTTTTGAATTTCGCGGCACTGGTTTTTCAGTGGGGGGGGGGGGGGGGGTGTGCCGCTAGCGCCACGCTGATCCTAGACAGGTTAATTAAATTACTTCCCTTAGGTCATCTGCCACCATTATCTTTCATTTCAGGCTTCCTGCTTGTTTACGCCCAATAACGCCTGTATCCGCTCTTGATTAGATTATAATGGTGACAGGACCCTCGTGTCCTAAAATGTATATATGTCTATCTTACCCTAAGCACTTATGGCCTTTACCCTAAGCACTTATGGCCTTTCCTCTATTTAATCTTCATAATGGTGTCCTGCTCTTTCCATAAATGCACTTTAAGTGTCACCTCCTCCTTTTTACCCTAAGCAGTTATGCACTTTAAAGCACGTATGGCTTCGGCCATTACACTATCTGTTATTTCTAGGTTTCCTGTTTTTACCAAAATGGCAAATGCAGTCACGTGTTGCCTTCTCCTCTTGTAGTCTAATGTACACCTGTCTTTGCTCAATAGTGTCATCTCTGTCTCTATACCTCTAAGCACTTACTCCTACACAACACACTGGTCAATCACTGAGCAACATACCTTGTGTTACAGTTATTCTCATCCCCTCTCCACCCCTGACTGTAGAGTGGGAACAGATGTGTTGTTCTCTGCCAGAAACTGGATAAGGACCATTGGTAGATTCCATTCAAGGCAGACATCCAATGGATCAGATGTTAATAGTGTGTGTATGAAATCTCTTTCTATCACTCTATTGTGTGTGAGTGTGTGTGTGTGTGTGTGCACAAACTGTCAGCTCCCATTTTGCTATGACGTAGATTGTTGCAACACACATCTGCATGGTGATCATTTGTGTCTGTTAACTTCTCTAGGGAAGGGGCAGTATTTTCACATCCGGATGAAAAGCGTGCCCAGAGTAAACTGCCTGCTACTCAGGCCCAGATGCTAGGATATGCATATTATTAGTAAACTTTGATAGAAAACACTCTGAAGTTTTTAAAACTGTTTGAATGATGTCTGTGAGTATAACAGAACTCATATGGAGGGCAAAAACCTGAGGAAAAATCCAACCAGGAAGTGGGAAATCTGAGGTTTGTGGTTTTTCAACTCTTTGCTTATCCAAGATACAGTGGAAATGGGGTCATATCGCACTTCCTAAGGCTTCCACTAGATGTCAACCGTCTTTAGAACCTTGTTTGAGGCTTCTACTGTGAAGTGTTTTCTATCAAAACCTACTAATAATATGCATATCCTAGCATCTGGACCTGAGTAGCAGGCAGTTTACTCTGGGCACGCTTTTCATCCGGACGTGAAAATACTGCCCCCTACCCAAGAGAGGTTAACCATGATGGTCAGTGACACCCAGCATTCTGTTCTCACACACATTCCTTCAGAAGACAAAGCCTCCCAAAAACTTCAATCAAACAAGTTTAAAAAGTTTTACGCTTTAAATTCCAATAACGCAGTAAGGCAGAAGTTTGGGGAGGGCTAGCCTCGGAAGCCCAGGCTTACTCACGTTAACGTTGAAAGCCTGTTAGAGGTTCTCTTCAGAAAGTAATCTCACATGAGTGGTGTTCGGTAGAATCTAGATGGAAACTAGGAATGCATTGCCACTTATCAAACCAATCAAATATTTTGCATGGGCGGAGTTCGAAGGAGACGTGCTTGTAAGAATTGTTTTGACTTTCAATAATCTAGCAGGCATAAGATACAATGGAATACGGCATAGGCTACTAAGAAACGTAATTTCTTCTCAGAGCCAATGAGTAAGAGTGCTGAATGCCACTGTTCCCATTTAAATTCGAAATCCAAATGTGAAATTTGCCAGACTTCCAATTCGCCAGTCTTCCAATAGAATAAGACAGGAGGTTGGCCACGCAAGATTAGGGGAGTGCTACAGAAGTCAGGGAATGCCGTTTCCAATTGATCCAAAATGGCTGTTCATGTTGTTGTCACATTTCACATCGATTCCCTCTGTCTGTGCTTCAATGCATACATCCTCTTCGACAGGCATGCATGGCCGTCTCCAAGGGGACAACTGTTCTCTCTCGCCAGCTGCTTGAGAAGCCCTGCAGATGGTGAAACAACCTGTCCGTGCTCACTGTGAGCTCACTGGGAGCTCAGAGACGTACCACTGCTGTTATCAGGCTCATACCTCACCTCAGAATGGGACCTAGTCAGGCTTGTCTCATCTACCAATACTTTGACAGAACCTCAAACAGACAGGGGGAATCAGTGTATCCCCATGCAGATTGTAAACTAACACCATGTAAGTGTACAACCTCGGTCCAGAGCTCCAAATGGATGCTTGATGGTTTTGGCACTTTGCCGAACACAGAGTAGAAACTGTGGGAGCGAGAGAAAAAAAATACAGAAAATGCTGTGAAATTCAAATCCTCCTCCTCCTCCTCCTGCCCCAGTAATGACACCCTGAGAAGAAAGTGAGGGAGAGAAGAGAGTAGAGAAAGAAAACTGTCATCTGCTTCCTTCCTAAGGCCCTCATTTATTTGATAACCCCCTCCTCCTTCTATCTACGCTCCCTTATCTGAACTCTCCAACTCCCTCCCCATCAAACTTAGGCCTGTAAGAAACCCAAATCTCCAGTAATTTCGGCTGCCGATAAAGCAAGGCAAGAGAGGATGGAGGGATATAAACGATTTGATTAGATAACTGATCTATTCAGTCATTACTCAGAGAGGAATTTTGTCCCTAATGAGATAAGGGCTTATGAATATGTATTGCGACGCCGGCAAGGCGATAAATGGAAATCAATGTGGGGCGGTGGGAGTTTTGTTTGGAGAAACTTTTCTCCTGGTGGTGGAGGAGTTCTCAAACAAGGCCACACACCTGTTGTTTTGTTTGGCTGGCAGTGACATCACAGGGTGTTGGCTTAGAATCAATTACCCAGAATTCCCCGGTGTGGATATTGGGTGAATAATGAAATCGTAGTTCTGAATTAGCGAGGATGAGCCTTGAGTCGTGTGTGTGCGTGTATGCGTGAGTGTGAGAGTCTGCAGATTGTGCAGCCTGGGCTATGCTGCTTGGGTGTTCATATCCGACCAAAACAAGGAGATTAAAAGATCTGGGAGACAGATTGGAGTCTAATTGGGACACTGTCCCTATCCCATCCTTAGAAACACAAAACATTTGCCTCTAAGTTTTGATTAAAGGAAATATTTTTGGGAGGAAGGGAACAAAGAAAAGACTAAAGCGAGGATGAGCTTGGTGAGGTTTTGCTGAACTTGAAAGAACAAGAGATCATCCTGAATTGTTGTGCTGCTGGAATTTGAATTAGGTTCAGAGATTTAGAATCAGTTTATTCCTCATAAGACTGTAACCTGACATACAATGTTCTATTCATTTCTCTTCTGGAGTATGTTCCTTGGAATTATCACGCAGTAAAGTAAATTTGAACATGTTGTACCAAAGCTGGTGTGACGAGGCAAGAGGTCAGGGGCACAATGGAAAGCTGTTGAAACATTGCATTTGAGATGTTATCTTTGAATCGAGAATGGTACCCAAAGCAGGGTTACATAGACTCAGTCTCAAGCAGAAAGGATTTGTTCTGTGGTCCTTGAAGTTCTCTTTTGAACCCATTGACTCTCTGTAGAAGGCGGGGCTGTCACATATTCACTTGCATACAGTATCAATTCACCAACTCTCAAGTGGAGTGGAAAAACATAAATTAGAATGGAGTAGAACAGAGTGGGATAACCTTGCAGTTGCTTGTCAGCATATGAAAGATGGTGCCACTAAGTGAAATTAGTATGAAATACATGCCAAGGTTATTTATTCCCCTTAATATCAAACAAGCTAACTGGCTGTTTATTAGAGCTAATTTAGCTGGGGTATGGAGGGAAATATGTTGAATAGGTATTTTCATAAAGTAACACACTATGACACTCTTGGATTGATGGAAGATGGAGGTAGGTGTGGAGTACTGTAAGGTTAGGGTGGAGGTAGGTGTGGAGTAAGGTTGAGGATGGAGGTAGGTGTGGAGTAAGGTTGAGGATGGAGGTAGGTGTTGAGTAAGGTTGAGGATGGAGGTAGGTGTGGAGTAAGGTTGAGGATGGAGGTAGGTGTTGAGTAAGGTTGAGGATGGAGGTAGGTCTTGAGTAAAGTTGAGGATGGAGGTAGGTGTGGAGTAAAGTTGAGGATGGAGGTAGGTGTGGAGTAAGGTTGAGGATGGAGGTAGGTGTGGAGTAAGGTTGAGGATGGAGGTTGGTGTTGAGTAAGGTTGAGGATGGAGGTAGGCGTTGAGTAAGGTTGAGTATGGAGGTAGGTGTGGAGTACTGTAAGGTTGAGGATGGAGGTAGGTTTGGAGTACTGTAAGGTTGAGGATGGAGGTAGGTGTGGAGTAAGGTTAAGGATGGAGGTAGGTGTTGAGTAAGGTTGAGGATGGAGGTAGGTATGGAGGTAGGTGTGGAGTACTGTAAGGTTGAGGATAGAGGTAGGTGTGGAGTAAAGTTGAGGATGGAGGTAGGTGTGGAGTACTGTAAGGTTGAGGATAGAGGTAGGTGTTGAGTAAGGTTGAGGATGGAGGTAGGTGTGGAATACTGTAAGGTTGAGGATGGAGGTAGGTGTTGAGTAAGGTTGAAGATGGAGGTAGGTGTTGAGTAAGGTTGAGGATGGAGGTAGGTGTTGAGTACTGTAAGGTTGGGGATGGAGGTAGGTGTTGAGTAAGGTTGAGGATGGAGGTAGGTGTGGAATACTGTAAGGTTGAGGATGGAGGTAGGTGTTGAGTAAGGTTGAGGATGGAGGTAGGTGTTGAGTAAGGTTGAAGATGGAGGTAGGTGTTGAGTAAGGTTGAGGATGGAGGTAGGTGTTGAGTACTGTAAGGTTGGGGATGGAGGTAGGTGTTGAGTACTGTAAGGTTGGGGATGGAGGTAGGTGTTGAGTAAGGTTGAGGTTAGAGGTAGGTGTGGAATACTGTAAGGTTGAGGATGGAGGTAGGTGTTGAGTAAGGTTGAGGATGGAGGTAGGTGTTGAGTACTGTAAGGTTGTTGAGTAAGTTTGAGGATAGAAGTAGGTGGGGAGTACTGTAAGGTTGAGGATGGAGGTAGGTGTGGAGTACTGTAAGGTTGTTGAGTAAGGTTGAGGATAGAGGTAGGTGTGGAGTACTGTAAGGTTGAGGATGGAGGTAGGTGTGGAGTAAGGTTGAGGATAGAGGTAGGTGTGGAGTACTGTAAGGTTGAGGATGGAGGTAGGTGTGGAGTAAGGTTGAGGATGGAGGTAGGTGTGGAGTACTGTAAGGTTGAGGATAGAGGTAGGTGTGGAGTACTGTACGGTTGAGGATGGAGGTAGGTGTGGAGTACTGTAAGGTTGAGGATGGAGTTGGGTGTGGAGTACTGTAAGGTTGAGGATGGAGGTAGGTGTGGAGTACTGTACGGTTGAGGATGGAGTTGGGTGTGGAGTACTGTAAGGTTGAGGATGGAGGTAGGTGTTAAGTAAGGTTGAGGATGGAGGTAGGTGTGGAGTACTGTAAGGTTGAGGATGGAGGTAGGTGTTAAGTAAGGTTGAGTATGGAGGTAGGTGTGGAGTACTGTAAGGTTGAGGATGGAGGTAGGTGTGGAGTAAGGTTGAGGATAGAGGTAGGTGTGGAGTACTGTAAGGTTGAGGATAGAGGTAGGTGTGGAGTACTGTACGGTTGAGGATGGAGTTGGGTGTGGAGTACTGTACGGTTGAGGATGGAGTTGGGTGTGGAGTACTGTACGGTTGAGGATGGAGTTGGGTGTGGAGTACTGTAAGGTTGAGGATGGAGGTAGGTGTTAAGTAAGGTTGAGGATGGAGGTAGGTGTTGAGTACTGTAAGGTTGAGTAAGGAGGGTGTGATGGAGTTCAAGATTGTGGGAACTGAACTCATGGAGGTGGAGTTTTTCCCCTTTTCCCCACTGTGTGTGGATGGTTTTTGGCTTCAAGCACCTGGCAGCTGCTTTTGACTCTTTTGGATTTAGATGCTTTCTCCCTAATTTCCTCTGTGTTCTTAGACAGGTGCGGAGAAGGAGCCTGCCAAATGACTGGCTTTAAGTGCTGTTTCTATTCAATCTGCAGACACTTCTTCTGTTTCAGGAGATGAGATGGAGATGGGGATGCGGGTACCTTGTCCAGCTTATCTGCTATTCCCTTATTTTGCCCTTTCTCGCTTTTAGCTGAATAGTCTCGAGTGACAGTGAGACGAATAGGAGGCGTCATTTGATTGTAACACCGATTTTAATTTAATCGGGTAAAAATTAAACATTAGGTAATTATTCGATACATAGCATGTCATCACATTAATGATAGTCACATCACGTCACCCCCCCTCTCAAAGCCTTTCCAAGCCAATCATTAATCACACGCTAGGCGTTCATGCGGTGATGGGGTTTCCCTCAATGCTGTTATTAACAATGATATTCATCATAATGCCATTTTTGACTTTTCCTTTAGCTTTGTTTAGTGTCTCTGCCCACCCTGTTGCCTCTGCCAAGCTGTCTACCTTGGGTGAGGCTAGCATATTGTGTCCTGACAGGCATCACGCTCCTCTAGCTAGCTAGTGTACAGTACAGTAGCACTGAGTCTCTGTAAGCTGCTGTACACGGCCTGCCTCCTGTCTCCTGCCTCCGCTCTCATCTGTTTGTCTAATTAAAACAGAGCTGGATGTGGAACAGATTAATGCAGACGAGATGACAGGACACATGTACATTATACATACACACACCCAGATGTTGAGTGTGACAAGGTGGGCATTTAACAGCCAATTAGTGCACAAGTAAACACACACTCACACACTGTCATGCACACAGGCACAGGTGGGGTTACACACAGATGAGGATGCACACACACACACACACACACACACACACACAAACGCACACACACACACACGCACGCACACACACACACACGCACACACTCACTCACTCACTCACTCACTCACTCACTCACTCACTCACTCACTCACTCACTCACTCACTCACTCACTCACGCACGCACGCGCGCACGCACGCACGCACACATACTTACACCCACCCACAAAAACAATTCTTTGCCTCCCAGGCTTAGAGGCTATTTGTGAAAACTCCCCCTTCTCATCTATGGTAAATAGATATTAAGCAAAGAAATGCAATGTGCCACAGAGAACTAGGGTTGCAGATTTAACTTCTCAACAAGCCACTGTTTCTTACCAGCTAAGGGAAGAAGAGGGAAAGTCTGGTCATGAGAAGTAGAGTTGAGGAGAGAGGCAGTCAGGAATGTAAAAGAAGATAATGAAAGTTTGTTTATAAACCAAAAACGAAGCCATTCACGTTCTAACATGCCAAAGTCAAAACTGGATAACTGCTTTCAAGCAGTTACGGTGAAACCGATGGACCCTCCCATTACGAGAGGAACACAATATTTGGCCATTGTTCTCCCCCTGACCCTGCCGACCTGAGAGGCAATATTTAAACGCCTTGAACCAATTTCATGGCTGATCTCCCCAGTCTGAGGGCCCACGACAGGCCAATTCCTTCCCAGCTGAGAAGCCTGGCCTCTAGGGTCCGGGGCCTCTGACAGTGGGCTCACATCCAACACGTAATGTCCCTATTTAACAGGTCAAGAGCAAATTGAAATGGACCTCAGGGAGAAGCCTAATCTATCATTAACAAGCCGGTAACGCCGTTATAAATATTCATAAGTGTCCTTGTGAATTGAGAAGTGCATCTTTATTATAACTGTGAGATCAGATCTCCTCCTCCTTACCTTTGTTCAAAGGATGAAAAAAAAGAAACTGAAAGGCTGGTAAGCCATGGCTATCATGTAATTAACCAGAGATAGACAGAGTAAAGTCTTCTGTGAGCACTATTGAGCACTGTCATCACTAGCTGGGAAAATTACACATTCAGAAGTGAGATTCAAGACATGAAAGTAAAAGTGGAAAAAATAGGAAAATAAGAGGAAGTGCATTACGTTTGGACAGGAGTTGTCATCGTTCAGCCATGAGAGTAGAGAACTTCGCTGAGTAGACCTCAGACATGCACACATGCAAGTGTGCACACACACACACACACACACACACACACACACACACACACACACACACACACACACACACACACACACACACACACACACACACACACACACACACACAATGCTTGCACTCACACACATGCCAGGTACCTATCTGAATTTTATGCTCAGTTGCTTCTCTTCCCCGGTTCATCAAACTCTCTAACTGTTTAAAAGTATTAGACTACACTTAGGAATTATATGAATATGTCTAGTAATAAATATTTACTGTTGTTTCTCGTGCTATTAATCATTACAGCTAATTCTATCCATAATACTACATCCTGTCAAGCCATTTCCCACACAAATGTTGTGTTAACCTGGCCCACCATCTCTAAATGAAATCAATTTTTTTTGCATCATGGAAAACTAATTCATTGGCGTGTTTTCCGTGCATAGAAAATGCCAAAATTCAGGACAAAATTGCATTCCTGGCATTGACAAATGCCCCTTTTGCTCGCCACGCTGGACTACAGTGAGAATTAATTTGGACCAGATGTTTCGTTATCGAATAGCATATTTTAATCAGGCCCACATTTCTACCTTTCCCTGGAGTAGCAACGTTCCTATCCGCTTGGTCAGACCTGACTGGCTGGTTTAGGCTGACACTGATTAATGAGATAGAGGGACTGTGACTCACCGCAGTACGCCCCAACCAATGCTGTCTCACAGACAACACACTACCAGAAAAGCTATGATGTCATCTAGGAAGTCTAAGACCATCAAGATTGGGATGAGAAAGAGATGGTTTGTCTAAATGTGGTGAAGAGATAGAGAACAGGGTCTGGTTGTACACATTTTTTCCCTCTGAAATGCATTAGTAATAAGCATCTAAAAAATGTATTCAAGTATTTTTAGTTGCACAGTGATTTCAGGATATTTTACTACAATTAATTAGGAGCTTGAATATGGCATCAAATGGGACTTCCGTATCTTTTTGGGAAGCAAGGAGAAAGCTTCGATATACTCAACCAAAAGGTCCAGAAAGAAAATAATTAATTGAAAGTTGAGAAGAAGAGAGGGTTGGATACTCAGAGCCAGGCAAAGCTGATTCTGAATGGCATTAGTATGTATTTATTCTGCGACAGAGAGCAGAGAGAAAGCTTGTGTTATTATTAACTAATGCCGACTCTTATTAAAGTGTATAATAGGGATGTGACTGCTTGAGCTCATCCAAATGAACATCATGAGAGGTTCTCTCTCTCTCTCTCTCTCTCTCTCTCTCTCTCTCTCTCTCTGTCTGTCTGTCTGTCTGTCTGTCTGTCTGTCTGTCTGTCTGTCTGTCTGTCTGTCTGTCTGTCTGTCTGTCTGTCTGTCTGTCTGTCTGTCTGTCTGTCTGTCTGTCTGTCTGTCTGTCTGTCTGTCTGTCTGTCTGTCTGTCTGTCTGTCTGTCTGTCTGTCTGTCTGTCTGTCTGTCTGTCTGTCTGTCTGTCTGTCTGTCTGTCTGTCTGTCTGTCTGTCTGTCTGTCTGTCTGTCTGTCTGTCTGTCTGTCTGTCTGTCTGTCTGTCTGTCTGTCTGTCTGTCTGTCTGTCTGTCTGTCTGTCTGTCTGTCTGTCTGTCTGTCTGTCTGTCTGTCTGTCTGTCTGTCTGTCTGTCTGTCTGTCTGTCTGTCTGTCTGTCTGTCTGTCTGTCTGTCTGTCTGTCTGTCTGTCTGTCTGTCTGTCTGTCTGTCTGTCTGTCTGTCTGTCTGTCTGTCTGTCTGTCTGTCTGTCTGTCTGTCTGTCTGTCTGTCTGTCTGTCTGTCTGTCTGTCTGTCTGTCTGTCTGTCTGTCTGTCTGTCTGTCTGTCTGTCTGTCTGTCCCCTATTAAATTAGTCTGGGGGAAACAACTGACTCTCTGAACAGCTAATTGGTGAGTATCTGTGGTGGGAGAACCCAGGGACCATATCCTGTTATGTAGCTAATGGGGATCAGTCATTAAGTGTCCTGTCATGGGCTCTGATATGCCCTCCCTCTGTGGAGACTGTTCTTAGACCAGGACACGATAAGGCCCTGGTGGAATACTTTAAAAAATGCATTCCTTACTTTCTTGAGGTAAAGACTGATCTGTTTGGGATAAGAGAGGTGAAAGCTAGGTTTATAACCTATTGCTTTCCCAATATTCTGAGCAGGGAGATGTAAATTAGATGGTACTTTTGAACCTCTAACAATAAGGTTACATAACAAACTGTAATAAATTGTTAATAAACTTACATACTAAACTGTCCTTACTGCTGTTGCAAGCAAATGGCAACTTGTTTGGAGCTGACAAAAGATCTCAAGGACATCTCAGTCATAGAACTTTTTCTGCAGATCAGTTTGTTTTGAATATTTCAAGTTGTCAAAATGTTGTTTATCTGGAAACACAACAAAAGCTGACATTCGGAGCCAATCAATATGGCCAAAAATGATGGTATATCAATTATAGTCTCTGAGCTGAAATTGATCCAGTCAATTGTGTCTAAACCAACTTTGTGTATATGAATGTTTCTCTCTAGCTTGTCTTAGTGGTATGGCTACGCATGCCATTGTGTCAGAGGAATCACATCTAAGGCAACATACATTGCTAAAGCACGAGTTTAGAATGTTGTTGTCCTCTGAAGTACCTTCCCAGAGTTTGAAGCATTGACCACCTCTGCCAAGAAGAAAGCCCTATAGGCTTTTGGTGTGAAGCCCAATCTACTTTTCTGCTGATTCGTCAGTCTCCAAATGCGAGAGATCCCTCCTTCCTCTCCTGCCCTGAGAATGGACTAGGAATCAGAGCAAAAATGGCAATCTGTGCCACTGTATTTATCTGAACACTGTAACCACCTTATCCCCTTATCTGTGTGTGTGTGTGTGTGTGTGTGTGTGTGTGTGTGTGTGTGTGTGTGTGTGTGTGTGTGTGTGTGTGTCCATGGAGTCGGATAGTATGTGTCTGGTTGTTAAAGCGGCCAATTCACTTTCATGTTTTTCTTTCCAGTAGCCCACAGTACCTGCTACTATAAAGAACATGGACATCATCCTTTATCGACTCACATTAGGCCTTTGTTGTTTCATGGACTTTGATGCTGTTATCTGATGTAACGGGCATGGGGGCAAATACTCTTTAATCGGGGTTGTGTGAATCATCTATTAATCCATTCACTTGATGATAAAAAACATGACTGTTTCCCTTATTGCTTCCATTCTTCGCTGAGGAAAGGTATGACATGTTTATTTGTCTTAGAGGTACATTCTCAGTTTCTCCATAACTACATGACATGGCTGCTCTATAACATGCGCAAATGTACTGTAATGTTATTTCGAGGCAGAGTTGACATCTGTGTTGATTCTCCAATAAGTTTTATCTGCCACCACTTCCATCATAGTCCAGAGATCCTGTGTTTTATCTTGAACGTGATTATTATGACAGTTTGAAACTGAAACACAAATGAAGTTAGACAGCAGATATTTCTAACCTAACGTTGCTGCAGTCGCTGCAGCTGCAGCGGCAGCAGGCAGAGATTCTAATGTGTTCATTAAATTGGAAAGCAAACAAATCGGTGCGGGAGTGGTTCCTGTCATTAATTGAGTACTGCAGGCAGGGGCTGCGGCGTGCGTTGCTAAGGTAATGATGTGTGGCGCGTGTGTCATTAAGCCAATAAATCCAGGCGTTACCGGTCATTAACCCTAATGGCAAAGTTGTGTGAAGCGGCACAAGTGGCTGGGGTTTATTTATGGCAGGCTACTTTGGTGTTTGTGGCGAACTTATCAACTTAGCGCCGTAGCTAATGAACAGATTGGACCCAGTGCGCCCAACACACTTTCTTTCTTTCTTTCTCTCTCTCTCTCTCTCGGTCTCTCAGGATGAAGGAGAAGAGATTCAGCAGGGATGGGATGTGAGGAGAGGGCGGTGGATGCAGCAAAACAGTCTAGATGAAGTCTCATACACTTTTAAAATGGTGTTTTAAATAAATAAAAAATATTGTTCGTTTTATTCTTGATTGGTGCTTTTAATATCACTTCTGGCTCATGGCTTCGTTATTCCGGGAGATAAGACATGACATTCAGAAACATATGAATCATATCAGGAAAGGAAATATGATTGCCTTGCTGGGAATGTTGCGTGGAGTGGGGTACTGTATGATGGCCTGTGGGAGGTATACCAGCAGTAATGGCTATATAATTGAAGTAGTGCTCTCTCAGCGTCTGAGGGAGCAGATTGACACACTCCCGAATCTCAGAAAGCCCCATAAATCTATTTCGTATGAATGGAGCAGCTCACGGATGACGTCATTCACTTTTAAGTTCAATTTCTGAGATGATGAGGGGCTGATTGAGACCCTACACTCTGGGGAGGCTGGGTCAGAGCACTCTGTCCTGACAGAGGGAGAGTAGCATAGAGGATGTGGAATGGAGAGTGACTGACATTGTGGGAGAGTGGTTCGTACATAAGGGGTCTGTACTAGTGGGGAGAGTGATTTTGACATTGGGCAAAAGGAGGTCTGTACATAGGGGAACAGTAGATCTATGGATGGAGAGAGTGATAGAGATTCTGAGGATAGTGGTGTAGGGTACCTGACATGGGGGAAAGTGGTTCTGACACAGGGCTCTGAAGGGACCATCACAATCACGATCATTCGCTTTCATCCCAGTCAAGTGACCTTTCCCATTCTCTTCCCTGGAAAATATAGAACTTCTCCTCCCAGGAAGATCATCCATGTTGTTGGGAGTTTGTGGAAGTCATAGCTGTGACCTTCCATAATGTATTCCCTCTGAATGACAGTTACATAATGATGGGTGACACACTGACACATCACTCTGCAATACGCAGAAGAAAGCTGGGAACACTGAATGACCCTTGAATTGATAGATCTGAGTTACTGATTGGATGAAGAATCCATCCACTTGTCATCACAGTCTTAAATCAGTTTCTGGTTAGAATGCAAAACACGCTGTACTACAGGAATATCTAGACACATCTATTTAGTAGGCCTGCAAATAAGCAGTTTCTTCACGTTGAGCCTGAGAGAGAGAGAGAGAGAGAGAGAACAGCAGCTCAGCTCCTGACTTATTATAACTTTTTGGTTGTTAAGAGCGAGATTGACATTAAATTAGCAAAACATTTATAGGTAATCAAATTGTACAACTAAAGATCAACACAGGAGTAAAATATTGACAGAGTGAGTTAAAAGACCAATCTTCATCGTGGTAGCTAGCCAAATTCAAATCTGTCAGCTAGTTTACTGTACAGCTCCAACTGTTTACTGCTGGTAACCATAGCAACATGGCCACCAAGGCAGCGCTAGCAGCAGCATAGACTGAGAGAGACTCCCCCCACTTTTTTTTTGAATACCCTGCAGAAATCAAATCAGAAAAGGGAAGAATCAATTTTAAACAAAGAATTCTGAGGGAGAACCCATAAACGTTGTTTGCCGACTGCTCACAAAACAGGACTGTTACAAACCTGTTATTTTACACAGACCACACTACAGCCTGGCATACAGCTGGAACCAGGCATTTCAGCTATACAACAAAGAAAGGCATCTGCAAGGGAGGGTAAATCCACATTTCTGAGGACAGTGATAAGGAACAGGAAACCAGGTTTCTGACGGTAAACATGTATCAGAACGGTACTGTCATGGTCCAGGGCAGTGAGGCTGCACTCAGCTTTTTTGTGCAGGACTTCTCCACCCTTAGGAAGATAGTGGAATGGAAAAAAGACAAGGACAGCACCCGACCTCTCCACTCACCTCAGGCACCCCAACAGCAGGACTATCCTCCCCCCTGCCTGCCTACAACCACCAGAGCCAAGACCACACTACCATCAGCCTGCTGAGAGACAGGCTGGCTCTGTTAGAAGTATGGGTTATTGAGCTGAAGGAGCAGCCCCCCAGCTACAGCACCCCCAGCCCAGACACAGAGCTTCTACAGGACCAGATCAACCAGTGCAGGACTCAGCTGAAGAACTCTGTCCAGGAAATGAGAGAGAGCCTTACCACAGCGCTTGAGGAGGTAAAGGCCACCATGAGGAGAGAGCCCTTTACCCACACCCCCAGTCAACAAGGAGGCTCACATGGGGACACCTACAACAGAGAGAATCTCCCTGCCCCCCCCTTGACACACCCCCACACACCCCTCCATGTACACAGGCCCTGTGTACCCCAGCCACAGACCGTAAACCCACTAATCTGGTAAAACCCACTGAGGTGGCCATCCTCATTGACTCAAATGGGAAATTCATCCAAGAGGATAAACTCTTCCCCCACCATAAGATGTCCAATATATGGTGCCTAAAAACACAGGATGCACTACACATCCTGTCCCAGCCTGACTTTGGCACACCAGGCCACATTATTATTCACACCGGCACCAACAACCTGCGAGAGGAGCAGGAGAGAGTAGGCAGCCTGGTCAAGAGAGTAGCAGAAAGGGCCTCTGAGTGGTTCCCCAACTCCCACATCACCATCTCCACTCTGCTGCCCCGCAAAGACTTTCATCCCTGTACCATTCAGAAAGTCAACGCTGACATCACCAGAGGGTGTGGCCTACTCCCGAACGTGCATGTTGCTCACCACCCAACAATCACCCCAGAGCATCTGCATGAACACTCCCACCTTAGGAGGCAAACAGTAGGGATGTTTGCCAAGTCTCTAAAGGACGTGGCACTTGGTAGACAAATTCCCTATGCTGCACTGGACAGAGGACCACCCAGAGACCCCTACCAGACCACTGCACCACCAATGAGCCCCAGGCCCCCTCAACGCCCCACCAGAACCAGCGCACCCCACAGGTCCCTCCCACCACCAGAGCATCACCACTTCCATCGGCTCCAGACTGGACCGGGCCCAGCCTACTACCAAATGCCAAACGTCCTGCACAGTGTTGGGCTGTAAGCACAACCCCCACCTGTGGACGTCGTGCCCTCATACCACCCTCATGGAGTCTGTTTCTGACCGTTTGA
Organism: Salvelinus fontinalis; assembly: GCF_029448725.1. Lineage (NCBI taxonomy): Eukaryota > Metazoa > Chordata > Actinopteri > Salmoniformes > Salmonidae > Salvelinus > Salvelinus fontinalis. Next base: position 73,600,377 of record NC_074668.1, on the reverse strand, counting down.
GCAGACACATGCACATTTGTGGCCTGCTGGAGGTCATTTTGCAGGGCTCTGGCAGTGCATCTCCTTGCACAAAGGCGGAGGTAGCGGTCCTGCTGCTGGGTTGTTTCCCTCCTACTGCCTCCTCCACGTCTCCTGATGTACTGGCCTGTCTCCTGGTAGCGCCTCCATGCTCTGGACACTACGCTGACAGACACAGCAAACCTTCTTGCCACAGCTCGCATTGATGTGCCATCCTGGATGAACTGCACTACCTGAGCCACTTGTGTGGGTTGTAGACTCCGTCTCATGCTACCACTAGAGTGAAAGCACCGCCAGCATTCAAAAGTGACCAAAACATCAGCCAGGAAGCATAGGAACTGAGAAGTGGTGTGTGGTCACCACCTGCAGAACCATTCCTTTTTTGGGGGTGTCTTACTAATTGCCTATAATTTTCACCTTTTGTCTATTCCATTTGCACAACAGCATGTGACATTCATTGTCAATCAATGTTGCTTCCTAAGTGGACAGTTTGATTTCACAGAAGTGTGATTGACTTGGAGTTACATTGTGTTGTTTAAGTGTTCCCTTTATTTTTTGAGCAGTGTATATAAATATTCCTATTCATTGAACAAGTAAACTTTTAGTACAATAGGTGTGTGTGTGTGTGTGTGTGTGCATGCATGCGTCCGGCTGACATTGTCACTCACTGCCCCACAGGCTACAGAGAGGTAATTGTGCCATCACAGAAACACAGCTCTGTCAATAGAGGCAGAGACTCTGGAGGACTGATCATTTGGTACAAATCCGAACTACAAAATCGAATTGATCTCCTCAAGATGTGTTGCAAAAGATGTGTTGCTTTGCGCAATATATATCCGTCCCTCAGAATCCCCATATTATTCAGAGGAGATCTTCCCCACCCTTGAGGAAGACACGTGCCATTTCCAGGCCCAGGGAAATGCTCAATGCTCATCTGTGGGGACACAAATGCGCGCACAGGAACACTACCTGATCTAACGAGCACACGAGGGGACAGCTTTATTACAGGCCATACTGTTTCTAACTGTCTTCATCTCCCCCATAGAAACAACAGTGACAGTACAGTCAACAAAAACACAAGGGATCTGTTGCAGCTCTGTAGAAGCCTGGGTCTGTACTTTGTCAATGGTAGGTTACGAGGGGGCTCTTTGGGGAGATTCACCTACTGCTCACCTCTTGGCCACAGTACAGTAGACTATAGGATTACAGACATTGACCCTTTCTCTATCAGCCAATTCACTAAACCACTAACACCTCTGTCTGATCACAGCCAAATTACGTTGTTCCTCAAAAGAACAGACATGGAAACAACTACACATTCACAGCCCAGTAAGCTGTAGAACATCAGACATTCATACAGATGGGCCCAAAACAGCATGGAAGAATACCAGAAAGCAACCTGTAACCAAAATATCCAAACACTCTTAGATAACTTGCTGGATACCACATTCACTCACAGTAAAGAAGGCATCAATCAGGCAGTAAAAAAAAGGTCAACTATATATTCAGGAAATGGCAAAAAAAGCACAATTGAAATGGATGAAAAACAAAACAAAAAACACCACAGATGACAACTGGTTTGATGCAGATTATAAAATTATAAGGAAAAAACTTAGACCACTATCCAACCAAAAGCACAGAGACCCAAATAATGATGAATTATGCCTTCATTACTGTGTGACTTTAAAACTCTATAAACGTACACACAAAACCTAAAAAGCACAGTACAACATCAAGTAGCTGCCACTAATTGAGGAGTCCATAAACACAAACAACTTCTGGCAAAATTGAAAAAATAAAATAAAATCGAAAGAAAAGAAAATAGCGATACAAGATGGTGACATATGGACAACCCATTTTGAAACACTTTACAACACCGTTCAAATTGACAAAAACGCAGAACAACGCCAAATTCATGAGAGAAAAAGAGAAAAAGCTATAAAGGACAATCAAAATCCATTGGACTCCCCAATTACTGACCAGGAGCTAGTTGAGAACAAGTACTCATTTACAACTGCAACCTGGCAAGATAAAGCAAAGCAGTGCGACAAAAACAACAAAAGAGTTACACATAAACAAATGTACAGTCAATAACACAATAGAAAAATCTCTGTACAGTGTGTGCAAATGTAGAAGAGTAGGGAGTTAATGCAAATAATTACAATTTAGGATTAACACTGGAGTGATAGATGTGCAGATGATGATGTGCAAGTAGAGATACTGGGGTGCAAAAGAGCAATATGATAAATAACAATATGGGGATGAGGTAGTTGGGTGTGCTATTTACAGATCGGCTGTGTACAGGTACAGTGATTGGTAAGCTGCTCAGACATCTTATGCTTAAAGATAGAGAGGGAGATATTAGTCTCCAGCTTCAGTGATTTTTGCAATTCGTTCCAGTCATTGGCAGCAGAGAACTGGAAGGAAAGGCGGCCAAATTAAGTGCTGGCTTTTGGGATGACCAGTAAAATATACCTGCTGGAGCGCGTGCTATGGGTGGGTGTTACTGTGGTGACCAGTGAGCTGAGATAAGGCGGGGCTTGACCTAGCAAGGACTTATCAATGACCTGGAGCCAGTGGGTTTGGCGATGAATATGTAGCGAGGGCTAGCCAACGAGAGCATACAAGTCACAGTGTTGGGTAGTATATGGGGCTTTGGTGACCAAAACGGATGGCAATGTTATAGACTCCATCCAGTTTGCTGAGTAGAGTGTGGGAGGCTATTTTGTAAATGACATCGCCGAAGTCGAGGATCGGTAGAATAGTCAGTTTTAAGAGGGTATTTTTGTCAGCATGAGTGAAGGAGGCTTTGTTGCAAAATAGGAAGCCGATTCTAGATTGAATTTTTGGATTGCAGATGCTTTGGAGATGATTGGAGATGCTTAATGTGAGTCTGCAAAGAGAGTTTACAGTCTAACCAGACACCTAGGTATTTGTAGTTGTCCACATATTCTAAGTCAGAACCGTCCAGAGTAGTGATGCTAGTTGGGTGGGTGGGTGCACTCAGCGATCGGTTGAAGAGCATGCATTTTGTTTTACTAGCATTTAAAAGTAGTTGGAGGCCACGGACGGAGTGTTGTATGGCAATGAAGCTTGTTTGTAGTTTGTTAACATTGTCAAAAGAAGGGCCAGATGTATACAGAATGGTGTCGTCTGCGTAGAGGTGGATCAGAGAATTACCAGCAGCAAGAGCGACATCATTGATATATACAGAGAAAAGAGTCGGCCCGAGAATTTAACCCTGTGGCACCCTCATAGAGACTGCCAGAGGTCCGGACATCAGGCCCTCCGATTTGACACACTGAACTTTATCTGAGAAGTAGTTGGTGAACCAAACGAGGGAGTAATTTGAGAAACCAAGGCTATTGAGTCTCCCGATAAGAATGCAGTGATTGACATAGTCGAAAGCCTTGGCCAGGTCGATGAAGACGGCTGCACAGTACTGTCTTTTATCAATGGCGGTTATGATATCGTTTAGGACCTTGAGCGTGGCTGAGGCACACCAATGACCAGCTCGGAAACCAGATTGCATAGTGGAGAAGGTATGGTGGGATTCGAAATGGTCGGTGATTTGTTTGTTAACTTAGCTTTTGAAGATTTTAGAAAGGCTGGGCAGGATGGATAAAGGTGTGTAACAGTTTGGGTCTAGAGCGTCTCCCCCTTTGAATAGGGGATGACCGCGGCAGCTTTCCAATCTTTGGTGAAGGAGGGGCTTTGGCAAGTTACCGCAGGGGGTGCAGAACTGTTGTCCGGGGTAGGGGTAGCCATGTGGAAAGCATGGCCAGCCGTAATAAAATGCTTATTAAAATTTTCGATTATCGTAGATTTATCGGTGGTTACAGTGTTTCCTATCCTCAGTGCAGTGGGCAGCTGGGAGGAGGTGCTCTTATTCTCCATGGACTTTACAGTGTCCCAGACTTTTTGAAATTAGTGCTACAGGATGCACATTTCTGTTTGATAAAGCTAGCCTCTGCTTTCCTAACTGACTGTGTATATTGTTTCCTGACTTCCCTGAAAAGTTGCATATTGCGGGGGCTATTCCAGGCAAATGCAGAATACCAGAAAACGTTTTTGTGCTGGTCAAAGGGCTGTCAAGTCTGGGGGGAACCAAGGGCAACCACCTTAGATTGTAGCATATCCCAGTTTAGGTCACCTAACAGTACGAACTCTGAAGATAGATGGGGGGGAAATCAACTTACATATGGTGTCCAGTGCACAGCTGGGGCTGAGGGGGGTCTATAACAAGCGGCAATGGTGAGAGACTTGTTTCTGGAAAGGTGGATTTTTAAAAGTAGAAGCTCCAATTTTTTGGGCACAGACCTGGATAGTATGACAGAACTCTGCAGGCTATCTCTGCAGTAGATTGCAACTCCGCCCCCTTTGGCAGTTCTATCTTGTTGGAAAAAGTTGTATTTGGGGATATACATTTCAAGATTTTTGGTGGCCTTCCTAAGCCAAGATTCAGTCACGGCTACGACATCAGGGTTGGTAAAGCAGTGCTAAAGCAGTGAATAAAACAAACTTAGGGAGGATGCTTCTAATGATAACATGCATGAAACCAAGTATTTTATGGTTACAGAAGTCAACAAATGAGAGCGCCTGGGGAATGGGAGTGGTGCTGGGGACTGCAGGGCCTGGGTTAACCTCTACATCACCAGAGGAACAGAGGAGGAGTATGAAAAGGGTACTGCTAAAGGCTATAAGAACTGGTTGCCTAGTGCCTTTGGAAAAGAGAGTAAAATGAGCAGATTTCTGGGCGTGGAATAATAGATTCAAGGCATAATCTACAGACAAGGGCATGGTAGGATGTGAGTACATTGGAGATACACCTAGGCATTGAGTGACAATGAGAGAGTTTTTGTCTCTAGAGGGACCAGTTAAGCCAAGTGAGGTCACCGCATGTGTGGGGGGTGGAACAGAAGGCCTATCTAAGGCATGTTGGGCAGGGCTGGGGGCTCTACAGTGAAATAAGACAATAATCACTAACCAAAACAGCAATAGACAAGGCATATTGACATTAGGGAGAGACATGTGTAGCCGAGTGATCATAGGGTCCAATGAGTAGCAATGGATGAGTCAGGGAATAACAAATAACAAGCACAGTTAACATGTTCTCCCCGTCAGGTTCCGAGGGAATCTGTATTCCAAAAACAAACAACGGATTTGACAGGTCTGGCAGCAGCAGCACGTCCATATCCAAAGCTGACTGAGGGTTGATTTGAAAACCCAGCTCAGCCCAGCGTAGGTCTAATGCTGTGTGATATGAACAGGAAGAGAGAGTTTGTACTGTAGCCTATCTGGGCCTCTGGATTAAATGGTGGTATTCTACAACATTTGATGACAGTGGTGATGTTGAAGCCATGCAGTGTATGAGGCCCTGCTAAGGTGAATAGGGCATTAGTTTTCTGTAAACATTGCCTTAACCCCAGTCAATCACGTCATCCAGTGCACCACTCTCACGATATTGAGTTGTAGAGCCGGTGTACTACATTACAATGGGGCCTCAGTCATTGGAAATCATATTATATTATTTGAACAAATTGATCCTCTACAGGTGTCCTTTGTCTGTCTGGCCGTCCATCTGTCTGTCTGCTCTTCCATCTGTCTGTCTGTCCGTCCATCAGTATGTCCGTCTCACTCTCTTTCTTTCTCTCGCTGTCTATCTCTCTCGCTCGCTCTCTCTCACTCGCCCTCTCTCTCTCATTCTCTCTCTCTCATTATCTCATTTTCCGTCTGTCAGATTGCCACAAAGTGTAGCCAAACACTATTGGAGTTTTTCCCCCTCACCAGTCTGTCAAGGACCCTTAGTGATTATGTGTGTATGTTAAGCCGGGCGTACACTACACAATTTTGGCGCCGATTTAGCTGTCCCAGACAGGTTTTTGAGATTGTACATAACATCCCCATGTCGTTGCCTATTCGAGCCTATCACAACGTTCATTTAATATGCGCTGGTCAGAAACACAATCTGAGGGCTACCAAACACGTCTTTCAACCATCCCAATCGTTTCAAACATCCCACTGGGCAAAAAGTGGTTGAATCAACCTTGTTTTCACATCATTTCACCCCCACAAAAATCTATGTGATGACGGTGAATCAACGTGGAAACTAATTGGATTTGCAAAAAGGCACCAACGTAAAGTCATTTACGTCTGTGCCCAGTGTGATATTTGATTTTATCCTCACAAAATCTGCAATGCTCTTGTAGTTTGAGAACGGTGATCAGCAATAGCCAATGATATGATGATGTTGCTTTGCATCACCCAGAATGTGTAGATCCCGGGTGGCGCAGTGGTCTAGGGCACTGCATCGAAGTGCTAGCTGCGCCACCAGAGTCGCTGGGTTCGCGCCCAGGCTCTGTCGCAGCCGGCCGCAACCGGGAGGTCCATGGGGCGACGCACAATTGGCATAGCGTCGTCCGGGTTAGGGAGGGTTTGGCCGGTAGGGATATCCTTGTCTCAGTATGTAAAATGTAATAAAAAATGAATGCACTCTACTGTAAGTCGCTCTGGATAAGAGCGTCTGCTAAATGACTAAAAATGTAAAAAATGTAAAATGTAGATTCTCGAGCAGGAGCGACGACTACTACTACTATGCATTTGCCTTTAACGAAAGCCAAATTGTGAAATCGTTACAGCTCTGAAGTTCACAAGCATTATTATTCAATTCAAAATGTATTGGCTAGATATTCCAACTCTATATGACAATGTCTTACTGAAAACATGTATGAGGCAGCTTTGAGCCAGAGCTCGGTTTAGCTACGTTAATAATCAAATCATATCATCACGGCATTTATTGGGGGCGAGACAGTGTGGTATTGAGAATGCATTTACTGACGTAAATCACAAAGCTCGTAAATCACAAAACGTTAGTCTGTGAATGTGTGTGTGTGTGTGTGTGATCTGCAGTTAATGTATCTGAAACGAGTTGACTGCTTAACACACACTCACTCCTCAGTTGAAGTGTTTTGGCTCCAAATCACTACATGTCTGATGTAGAAGCCTTAGAAAAAACTATTTCCTGCTCACTGCCAAGAAGCATTTTGGTGTTTCTCTCTGCGTTGTACTTAGCACACGTTTGTGAAGATAAATGCAGTAGCCTATCTGCTGGTCCCCAGTGGTAGGAAAGAGGCTGGATGCTGGTTTATTGTTCTTGCCATCGCAGCACTGTGTTATGGTCTCAAATTCCACTGCTCACTACGTTTGTCATTTTGGAAGATTAAGTACACTGTAGTCATTACTGACAAGGTTTTATTTTTTTTCCCTCTCTTGACATTGCTCTTGGTCATTCCCACTTTCTCTCTCACAATTTTGGGTTGACTTGTTATCTTTCTTTCTTCTGTCTCTCTTCTTCCCCTACATCTCAATCTCTCTCTCCTTCTGATCCCTCTTCGTATTCTACAGGGTATCTTAAACCTTGAGTCTCTGGATCTGTCGTTTTTTCCTGATTGCTCTGCCAAGGGAGGAGAGCTTTTGAACCCTCCCTCCACATCATTATTTAAGACTAAATGGCATTAAGTGTGGGCTGCATGGGAGCCAAGCTGTCTCCTAAAGCCAGGAGGGAGCAGGTCCCCCATGCTCCAACTCAAAGAGTTATGGCTTACCTTTTACCGCCTCCTCCTCTCCTCCTCTTCTTCCTCTACTCCTCTCTGACTCCTCTTCAAATGGTATTTTCAAATGCCAGGCATGTTACTAATCATGTAATTGGACATACTATAGAGCAAGTTAAAGTGTACAAATATGTATGTGTTTTGGTTGATGATAAGCTGAGCTTCACTGTGCATGTAGAGAACTTGATAAGGAAGCTCAAGCTGAGAAAAGGTTTTTATTACCGTCATAAGGCTTGTTTTTCTCTGGAGGCCAGGAAGGAGCTGGTACGATGTACATTACTGGTGGTTTTAGATTTTAGTGATGTTATATATATGCAGGCCTCAGCCACTACCCTGAGAGCACTTGATTCAGTGTATCATGCAGGCCTCAGGTTCATTACAAATCAGAAACGTATAACACATCATTGTGATCTCTACAGCGCAGTTGGCTGGTCGTCATTGACCTTGCGTAGGCTTAAACACTGGTATACACTGATTTATAAGGCCATACTGGGTAAAATGACATTTTATCTCTGTTCTTTTTTTAGTCAGGTCGGTAAATACATTTAAATTACCATTCTCATTTGCTTCTAACAGTACCAAAAATTAGAACAGGCCATGGTAGAAATAGTTTTATTTACTTAGATCCGTGGTCCTGGAATTCTCTCCTGAACATTTAAAAATTTGGTGATCTAGTTTTGTTGGTGGAGTTTAAATCAAATCAAATCAAATGTATTTATATAGCCCTTCTTACATCAGCTGATGTCACAAAGGGCTGTACAGAAACCCAGCATAAAACCCCAAACAGCAAGCAATGCAGGTGTAGAAGCACGGTGGCTAGGAAAAACTCCCTAGAAAGGCCAGAACCTAGGAAGAAACCTAGAGAGGAACCGAGCTATGAGGGGTGGCCAGTCCTCTTCTGGCTGTGCCGGGTGGAGATTATAACAGAACATGGCCAAGATGTTCAAATGTTCATAAATTACCAGCATGGTCAAATGATAATAATCACAGTAGTTGTCGAGGGTGCAGCAAGTCAGCAGCTCAGGAGTAAATGTGTTGGCTTTTCATAGCCGATCATTAAGAGTATCTATACCGCTCCTGCAGTCTCTAGAGAGTTGAAAACAGCAGGTCTGGGACAGGTAGCACGTCCAGTGAACAGGTCAGGGTTCCATAGCCGCGGGCAGAACAGTTGAAACTGGAGCAGCAGCACGGCCAGGTGGACTGGGGACAGCAAGGAGTCATCATGCCAGGTAGGAATGGAAGATTCGATATTGGCCGATAGTTTTTTATATTTTCTGGGTCAAGGTTTGGCTTCTTCAAGAGAGGCTTTATTACTGCCACTTTTAGTGAGTTTGGTACACATCCGGTGGATAGAGAGCCGTTTATTATGTTCAACATAGGAGGGCCGAGCACAGGAAGCAGCTCTTTCAGTAGTTTAGTTAGAATAGGGTCCAGTATGCAGCTTGAAGGTTTAGAGGCCATGATTATTTTCATCATTGTGTCAAGAGATATAGTACTAAAGCACTTAAGTGTCTCTCTTGATCCTAGGTCCTGGCAGAGTTGTGCAGACTCAGGACAGCTGAGCTTTGGAGGAATACGCAGATTTAAATAGGAGTCCGTAATTTGCTTTCTAATGATCATGAGCTTTTCCTCAAAGAAGTTCATGAATTTATTACTGCTGAAGTGAAAGCCATCCTATCTTGGGGAATGCTGCTTTTTAGTTAGCTTTGCGACAGTATTTCGGATTGTTCTATTTTCCTCAATTAAGTTGGAAAAATAGGATGATCGAGCAGCAGTGAGGGCTCTTCGATACTGCACGGTACTGTCTTTCCAAGCTAGTTGGAAGACTTCCAGTTTGGTGTGGAGCCATTTCCGTTCCAATTTTCTGGAAGCTTGCTTCAGAGCTCGGGTATTTTCTGTATACCAGGGAGCTAGTTTCTTATGACAAATGTTTTTAGTTTTTAGGGGTGCAACTGCATCTAGGGTATTGCGCAAGGTTAAATTGAGTTCCTCAGTTAGGTGGTTAACTGATTTTTGTCCTCTGACGTCCTTTGGTCGGCAGAGGGAGTCTGGAAGGGCATCAAGGAATCTTTGTGTTGTCTGAGAATTTATAGCACGACTTTTGATGCTCCTTGGTTGGGGTCTGAGCAGATTATTTGTTGCGATTGCAAACGTAATAAAATGGTGGTCCGATAGTCCAGGATTATGAGGAAAAACATTAAGATCTACAACATTTATTCCATGGGACAAAACTAGGTCCAGAGTATGACTGTGACAGTGAGTAGGTCCAGAGACATGTTGGACAAAACCCACTGAGTCGATGATGGCTCCGAAAGCCTTTTGGACTGGGTCTGTGGACTTTTCCATGTGAATATTAAAATCACCAAATAATGTGAATATTATCTGCTAAGGCTACAATGTCCAATAGGAATTCAGGGAACTCAGTGAGGAATGCTGTATATGGCCCAGGAGGCCTGTAAACAGTAGCTATAAAAAGTGATTGAGTAGGCTGCATAGATCTCATGACTAGAAGCTCAAAAGACGAAAACTTTATTTTTTTTTTTTGTAAATTGAAATTTGCTATCGTAAATGTTATATTTACACTTGATGTATATATAAAATTAGAGTGTAATTGTTTTTAGGACAGCTGTTTTTAGTCAAAACTTTCATGTTTTTAACGTAACATGTCATTGTTATTGTTGTATGTTTGTTTATAGTTTTGTTTAATGATGTGTTAGTGTATGTAAGTTGTTTTGTCTGAAATGTTGTTCCCCTGCTGCTATTGGACCAGGTCTCTCTTTGAAAAGACATGTTATCTAAATGAGAAAAACCTGTTTAAATAAAGCTAAAATAAAACATTTAAATAAATTCAAGTGCTACAAGTCTCTGTGAAGAGGTGAAGGAGTGAATATGCCAGGAGTCATCTCTCTCTCTCCTTCTCTCTCTTCTCCAGGACCTCTCTGCTTCCCTGCCAAGCCACACCTGTGCCAAGCAGATTGTGTGTATCACCTAGGAAAGATCTCTTGAACCCAAAGTGACAGTACAGCACAGTGAAGGGACTGCCATCGGCTCCACCAGCCTCAACTTTTATACTTTAGGCACATTTACAGAGCAGTCAAAGCCAGTTACCACTGCTATATTTACTGCCTGGACTAAAAATGAAATAGAATATGTTTTCCCCCCTGTATGCAAGGCAATTACAGTGTGACTCTAGTGAGGCCTCTTTATCAAACGTTTCATAATGGATTAAAAGTGCTGCTTGCACTGACCGTGATCAGATAGACAGACTCCAGACCGGCCAATTAAAAGGCCACATATTAAATTTCCTCTCTCCATAGGGACAGGGGATGAGACGAGACCACTGTGAAAGTATTAACCTTTTAAAGCACACAGCCTTTCACTAAGTGTTATTTATCTTAGTGATGGAAGAATAGAAAATGATCTGCTGTGCTGGTTTATAAGAGAGCCCGTGTAACTATATCAAGTTATCAAGTTTTACCTGTTTGGCTACCACTAGAACTTGACAGGTGGGAGGCATTGCCATGTAAATTCTACCTAGCCCGCTGGTTTATAGCTATGGTAATTACCATGTTAAAATAGTCTGGATGAAGTGGCACTCAATCAGGCAGACAACTAATGTGTTCTGTCGAGGCATGGTCCATTTGATGATCTAGAGATGGGGATAAAGACAGCGCACCTCTGAAGACACTCTTAGGGTAAAACCACCAACATTTATTTTTTCATCTGTGTCCTTCCGGAAGCCATTATTGCAATCTGATGGCTTGAGAGAGTGTATGTTCAATGTGATGGTTCCCTAGTATGACACAGGTGTCACGCCCTGACCTTAGAGAGCCGTTTTTTTCTCTATTTGGTTAGGTCAGGGTGTGATGTGGGGTGGGCATTCTATGTTTTGTATTTCTGGCCTACTGAGAAGGTCCCCAGTCCTGGGTCGGCGACGAGGGTCCCCGCACCAGAGGCGCCACCAAAGTGGGGTGAGCCAGAGGTGGAGCGGGGTCTGCGTCATGCACCAGAGCCACCACCGAAGTAGACGGCCCACCCGGGACCCTCCCCTATAGGTTCAGGTTTGCGGCCGGGAGTCCGCACCTTTGGGGGGGGGGGGTTACTGTCACGCCCTGACCTTAGAGAGACGTTTTATTTCTCTATTTGGTTAGGTCAGGGTGTGATGTGGGGTGGGCATTCTATGTTTTGTATTTCTGTGTGTTTGGCTGAGTGTGGTTCCCAATCAGAGGCAGCTGTCTATCGTTGTCTCGGATTGGAAATCATACTTAGGCAGCCTGTTTTGCCACCTTAGTTGTGGGTAGTTGTCTTTGTTAGTGGCCTGTTTAGCCCTAGTCAGCTTCACGTTCGTTTTTGGTGTTTCTTGTTTTTTTGGCGACATTCTTAATAAAGAAATATGTGCGCTCACCACGTTGCACCTTGGTCCGGTCATTTCCCTTTCGACGAACATGACAACAGGTAAGGAAATATCTAGCACAATTGTTTGATTTACAATGTCATCTTTTAGATGCATTTTGTGTCGATTAGTGGTATGTATGCTTGTCAGAAAGGGTCTACAATAATGCATGTTTTATGGTTGATCCTTGTATACCTTCCACCAATCATTGTGTATCAATCCCACATAAGTGCAGTGCAAGTAGTTTTAGTAGCGTTATTCCTTTACAGAGGTCTGTGAAATTATCCTTAACTTTCACAGATGTACCTGTCTGTACTGTATATTGAACTTGTTTGTTTCTATTAAATCCTACTGGTTAGATGTGGCCTGTAAGCCCTCTGTGCAGCAGATCAGCTTGGCCTCTCCTAGAGGGAGAGACGCTATAAATTCCCTCCCAAGGTTTTTATGGTAATGAGCGAGGCCACAGTGTGCAGAGAAGACCTAGAGAAGGAAGGTCAGACACAAAGGCAATTATATAAAGTTGAGGAAAAAGCACACATCTGCGAGCATGCAGAACACACACTTACACACACACACACACACACACACACACACACACACACACACACACACATCCATCTAAACTCAGCAAAAAAAGAAACGGCCCTTTTTTAGGACCTTGTCTTTCAAAGATAATTTGTAAATATCCAAATATCTTCACAGATCTTCATTGTAAGGGGTTTAAACACTGTTTCCCATGCTTGTTCAATGAACCATAGCCAATTAATGGACATGCACCTGTGGATGGTCGTCAAGACACTAACAGCTCACTAACAGTAGGCAATTAAGGTCACAGTTATGAAAACTTAGGACACTAAAGAGGCCTTTCTACTGACTCTTAAAAACACCAAAAGAAAGATGCCCAGGGTCCCTGCTCATCTGCGCAAACGTGCCTTAGACATGCTGTAAGGAGGCATGAGGACTGCAGATGTGGCCAGGGAAATAAATTGCAATGTCCGTACTGTGAGACGCCTAAGACAGCACTACAAGGAGACAGGATGGACAGCTGATCGTCCTCGCAGTGGCAGACCACATGTAACAACACCTGCACAGGACTGTTATATCCGAACATCACACCTGCGGGACAGGTACAGGATGGCAACAACTGCCCAAGTTACACCAGGAACGCACAATCCCTCCATCAGTGCTCAGACTGTCCGCAGTAGACTGAGAGAGACTGGACTGAGGGCTTGTAGGCCTGTTGTAAGGCAGGTCCTCGCCAGACATCACCAGCAACAACGTCGCCTATGGGCTCAAACCCACCGTTGCTGGACCAGAACAGGACTGGCAAAAAGTGCTCTTCACTGACAAGTCGCGGTTTTGTCTCACCAGGTGTGATGGTTGTATTCGCGTTTATCGTCTAAGGAATGAGCGTTACACCGAGGCCTGTACTCTGGAGCAGGATCGATTTGGAGGTGGAGGGTCCGTCATGGTCTGGGGCGGTGTGTCACAGCATCATCGGACTGAGCTTGTTGCCATTGCAGGCAATCTCAACGCTGTGTGTTACAGGGAAGACTCCTGCAGGCTCATCCTGACATGACCCTCCAGCATGACAATGCCCCCAGCCATACTGCTCGTTCTGTGCGTGATTTCCTGCAAGACAGGAATGACAGTGTTCTGCCATGGCCAGCGAAGAGCCCGGATCTCAATCCCTTTGAGCACGTCTGGGACCTGTTGGATCGGAGGGTGAGGGCTAAGGCCATTCCAGAAATATCCGGGAACTTCCAGTTGCCTTGGTGGAAGAGTGGGGTAACATCTCACAGCAAGAACATCACATCTTGTCCAGTCCATGAGGAGGAGATGCACTGCAGTACTTAATATAGCTGGTGGCCACACTAAATACTGACTGTTACTTTTGATTTTGACCCCCCCCTTGTTTCAGGGACACACTATTCCATTTATTTTAGTCACATGTCTGTGGAACTTGTTCAGTTTGTTTCAGTTTTTGAATCTTGTTATGGTGATACAAATATGTACACATGTTAAGTTTGCTGAAAATAAACGCAGTTGACAGTGAGAGGATGTTTCTTTTTTTGCTGAGTTTATATATCTCTAACATCACCTTTTTCAGTGTGATTACATTTACAATCTTTGTCAACTTCATTAAATGAAATTCTACAAGCGGCAACCTGAGCTCATGCATCATATTCATTTGGAATCTGTCCTAAAAAGAGATGGAGGGCTTTTAAAAAGAGATCATCTTGTTATTTTGTGCTGAAATTAAATGAGATTATTTGCACCCTCGACAACCACTGTGATTTATTATTATTATTTGACCCTGTTGGTCATCTATGAACATTTGAACATCTTGGCCATGTTCTGTTATAATCTCCACCCGGCACAGCTAGAAGAGGACTGGCAACCCCTCATAGCCTGGTTCCTCTCTAGGTTTCTTCCTAGGTTCTGGCCTTTCTAGGGAGTTTTTCCTAGCCACCGTGCTTCTACACCTGCATTGCTTGCTGTTTGGGATTTTGGGCTGGGTTTCTGTACAGCACTTTGAGATATCAGCTGATGTAAGAAGGGCTTTATAAATACATTTAATTTGGTTTGTCAGGCTGTTCCCTCTCAGTCTGACAATGAGAGGAACAGAGACAAATCTAAGCTGGAGACAAAAACACTTTATTTTACAATGCCAATGAAGCTTTCCCAGATAGTCTATTTACATGTATTAGAAAAGAGCACTGCCACAATCGACAGTCTCCGGTACTATTCTAGATTTTCAGTAATCCACTCACTCAGTATGAACTCATACGTTTATTGACTATTGTACCAGTCATTATAACAATAACATCATTACACTATTATCTGTTGATCATCCTCAATACATATCCTCCCTGCAGTTGGCTAGCTGATGTTGTGTTAGCATTCACAACATGCTGCGTGGATGTTACAATCATTAGCACAGTGGTTTCCAATCAGAGACATTCCCAGGTGCTACTCTAGGATTATGTTCATTATCTATTGTATGAGATTTGAGAGTATCATCACAGAGATGAATTGAGAGAGAGAGTGGGAGAGAAAAAGAGAGCGCAGAAGAGGGGAGAGAGAGAATGAAAGAGAGGGAGGGAGGGAGAGGGAGAATGAAAGAGAGGGAGGAGAGATACGAGTGAAAGAATCTCCATTTAGGCTTTTCAAGTTAAGTTTGAAAATAATTTCCCCGAAAAAAGGGACCATGATCCCAA